>NC_066524.1:21863512-21878512 GCF_024679095.1 Eriocheir sinensis
TCTAACGTAACCTACCAAGCCTGAACAAGCCCTTGAGTCTCGTATCTCGTGATCCTGTAATGCCACTCACGCCGCGATATTTCTCAGTCACTCTCACTGCAGGAAACAGGCGGGGCGGGGCTGCTTAAGTAATGGTTTTAATGTATTTTGAGGTTTTTTGTCGAGGTGACCTAACTTACCCAGCCTGGCCCATCCTTGAGTCTAATAGTTCGTTTCCCTGCAATGCCACGCACACTACAATCGTTCCCAGTCACTCTTGCTACAGGAAACAGGCAGCGGGGCGGCTGGGCTGCTAATTGTTTTAATGCATTTTTTTTTTTTCTTGAGTCTAATAGTTCGTGACCCTGCAATGCCACGCACACCACAATCGTTCCCAGTCACTCTTGCTACAGGAAACAGGCGGGGCGGGGCTGCTTAAGTAATGGTTTTAATGTATTTTGAGGTTTTTTGTCGAGGTGACCTAACTTACCCAGCCTGGCCAACCCTTGAGTCTAGTAGTTCGTGACCCTGCAATGCCACGCACACCACAATCGTTCCCAGTCACTCTCGCTACAGGAAACGGGCAGGGCGAGACTGCTTTAAGTAGTGGTTTTGTATGCATTTAAAGTTTTTTGTCGAGGTGACCTAACTTACCCAGCCTGACCAATCCTTGAGTCTAGTAGTTCGTGACCCTGCAATGCCACGCACACTACAATCATCCCCAGTCACTCTCGCTACTGGAAAAATGTTGGGCGGGGCTGCTCAAGTAATGGTTTTAATGTATTTTGAGTTTTTTTGTCGAGGTGACCTAACTTACCAAGCCTGACCAACCCTTGAGTCTAGTAGTTCGTGACCCTGCAATGCCACGCACACTACAATCATCCCCAGTCACTCCCGCTACAGGAAACAGGCGGGGCAGGGCGGGGCGGGACTGCTTAAGTAATTTTTGTAAGTATTTTAGTTTTTTGTGTAGGTGAATGACGCACGGCCCTGTGGAGTAAGTTCCCCTGAGGTGCTCGTCTCGCCCCGCCCTTCCTCAGCCTCACCAACGAACGCACACATTCACACTCACACACTCACACTCTATTGCACGAGCAGGAAAGATAAATTAAGGCTAAAAAAAAAAGGAAAACATAAAAAGTAGATTCATCCGCGGGAACGTGTGAGCGGCACGGCGCGAACGTTCATTTTCCTGAGTTTTTTTTTTTTTTTTTTCATTGTTTTCGCCATTGTGTTCCTCGTGATTGTCCTGTTTTTTTCTTTTATTTTCTTTTGTTTTATTCTCTTTCTTCGTCCTTGTGTCTTCATCGTCATCGTTTCCCGGTTTCAAATGGCAATGAAATCCGTGGCACGTTACATTATTAAGAACATAAGAACGTAAGGAGTCTGCAAGAGGCCGGTTGGTCTATACAAGGCAGCTCCTGTAACCCTAACCCCACCTTACCTCACAATCCATGAATTTATCCAACCTCTTCTTGAATGTATCTATGGTATTGGCACCCACAACATGTTATTGGTAGTAGTTGTAGCAGCTGTAGTGCCGTAGCTCTTCCCACCGACCATTTCTTCATTAATCTTTCAAGGCCTTATTCAGCGTTTCTTTTTGACATATTCCTTACGTCTCGCTTCGGTACGCAAGGTGGTGGTGAACGCTCCCTTAAATAAACTCAACTCCCAAGCTCTCCTCAACAAGCTTCTGAAGGAGTCTCAATATTAAGCCTTTCCCCGTTTCTTTTTCCATCTTTATTTTTATTTTTTTCGGGGTTGCATCTACGTTCCTGTCTGGCCACACAACATCGCTCATAGAAATCCGTTTTTCTCTCTCTCTCTCTCTCTCTCTCTCTCTCTCTCTCTCTCTCTCTCTCTCTCTCTCTCTCTCTCTCTCTCTCTCTAACTATTCCGAATCGAGGCTCCTATAACCTGTCTCTCTATTCACCGCCATACCCGCACAAGACCGCTCATAAAACCCCTTCCCCTTATAACGCTTCCACGAACACGACTCGGCCTCAGCACTCACCGCCGCCGAGGTGTAGAAGGTCAGTTTACATGTTTGGCAAGACCTTCGCGTAACAGTGCCCGTGTTGGAGTGACGCAGCAAGGCGCTGGAAGGCTGGAACACTTTTTTCCCTCCGCGTTGTAACCTCACCAAATGTTAAGATTAATAAGGGTCGTATTTTTAAACATTTCTTTAGAGAGAGAATCTAGAGTCCGGGTCGACAAGTGGTCTTCAGGACAGCATGTGGGTAGTCTTAGGCCACTCGGCGGTGACTGAAAAATCCCAGCTGTGGCGGCGGGCAGGACTCGAACCCGCGTCCTCCTGAACGCGGCGCCGGCACGCTAACCACTCAGCCAAGAGTAGAAAATATAATTGCGAAAAGAAGGAAACGTATAACACTGTCTTAGTGAAGGGTTGCGCTGCGCCATGATTTTGATAACTGAGAGAGAGAGAGAGAGAGAGAGAGAGAGAGAGAGAGAGAGAGAGAGAGAGAGAGAGAGAGAGAGAGAGAGAGAGAGAGAAGGGGGGCAAAAAATAGGTATCCCAACGTCACTTACTACGTATCATCCACCTACTTAATGAAGGGGAGGAGAAGGAGGAGGAAGAAGAAGAGGAGGAGGAGGAGGAAGAGGAATACTGGTTTTGCTAGCATTAACAGGGAAAATCCGGTTAGGACCCTTAAATGTCGCCCTAACTACTACTACTACTACTACTACTACTACAACTACTACTACTACTATTATTATTACTGCTTCTACTACTACTACTACTACTACTACTACTACTACTATTACTACTACTACTATTATTATTACTGCTTCTACTACTACTACTACTACTACTTCAGTCACCACCACAACACTGTCGCTTTTGTTCACTTATAAGACGTAGTAGTAGTAGTAGTAGTAGTAGTAGTAGTAGTAGTAGTAGCAGTAATAGTAGTAGTAGTAATAGTAGTAGTAGTAGAGAGATGGAGATATAAATAGATAGGTAGAGAGAGAGAGAGACAGATATATAGATAGATAGATAGAGAGGGAGGGAGAGGGAGTCGATTGCATCATTACTATAGAAATAAGGAGAGGAAAAAAAAACAAGAAAAGGTGGTGAATTAAAACTCAGGTGAAGACATCGAGCTGCAAAAAAGAGGAGAAAGTGAATATAGGTAAACGATGGTACGGGTTATACTTCTACTACTACTACTACTACTACTACTACTTTTTTTTTTTTTAACGGGCCTCCATCCATTAGAGTTGCGTTGTGAGCGGTAGCTTTTCTCATATCCTTTCACAAAGCAATTCATTGGCCCCACCCTGCCAACGACTGTGGCCGACAACCATCTTTATTTAGTATTACTACTACTACTACTACTACTACTTCTACTGCTGCTACTACTACTACTACTACTACTACTACTACTACTACTACTACTACTACTACTACTACCATTACATAACATGGGAAGGCATGCGAGGGGGAGGGGGGCTCTAGACGGCATGACGTTATTTATATGTGTCCTTTTGTACCCTGAGAGAGAGAGAGAGAGAGAGAGAGAGAGAGAGAGAGAGAGAGAGAGAGAGAGAGAGAGAGAGAGAGAGAGAGAGATTAATTTCTCTATTCTCTTTTCTTTATTTCTCCCTTGCTTTATTTTTTTCCTTATCTCCTTTTATTTCTTGCTCTATGTCTTCCTTCCTTCCTTCCTTCCTTCCTTCTTTCCTTCCTTCCTTCCTCCCTTCCTTATTTCCTTCCTTTCTCCCTTCCTTCCTTCCCCCCTTCCTTCCTTCTTAATTCTAATTCTTTCCTCTTCCTTTCCTTCCTTCCTTCTTAACTCATTCTTTCATCTTCCTCCCTTTCCTTCCCTTCCCTTCCTTCCTTCTTCCCTTCCCCTCCTTCCTTCCTTCCTTCCTTTCCCCCTTTCTCTGACCTCTCCTCTCCCCTTCGAAATAAGAGGTTCCGATCCTGTTTATTTCGAGACCGACAATCAGAAGAGGGAGTTGAATCCTTTCAGAGCTAATCAGGGCTGGTGTGGAGGCTTTTAGTGGGGTGGGGGGGGGAGAGAGAGAGAGAGAGAGAGAGAGAGAGAGAGAGAGAGAGAGAGAGAGAGAGGGGATGCTGCACCCCTCCTCCTCCTCCTCCTCCTCCTCCCTCCCCCCAGCCAAGGTCATGTGTCTTGTACTGGGAATGGAACAGTCGTGCGTTGCCTTAAGTAGCCTGGTAGCCCCCTTTAGGAAATGACGCGTGAGCCGAAAAAAATATAAAAATGTATGGGGAAAAGGTAGATAAAAAGAGGCTTACCTGCGTCGTTGATTAGCCTTACCTGTAGCACCTTTGGCCCATACCTCCTCTTCCTCGTTCACCCACCTGAGTAGCCCTGCAGGGGACACTCGGAAAGACGTATACAGGTTAGCGTCCCGCCCCGTAGGTTCGCGTCCCGCCCCGTAGGTTCGCGTCCCGCCCCGTAGGTTCCCGTCCCGCCCTTCGGTTTCTCCAACGTTACCAGATTATCGTACGCATAACATTGTACTTTCCGATTTCTGCAGGGGCGGTATTCTCAGACGCTTCCACCTCCCACATCAACTATTTCTAAAGGCTGAAAAGGAGAGTAATCGGGCTTTCATGAGGGTTTTTTCACATTGATGGTACAGAAGAAGGATCACACTAGCCCTTAGTCATTACCTACTACCCTTAGTCATTAAACTATCCCTGGAGATGCCCAAAACGCCTACGAAAGCCTTGTAAAATATGTGTACTTGGGCGGCGAAAGGTTTGAGAATACAGGCCCTGAAATACTGCAAAAAAGAGCATCAATAATTAGCGTTTTTAAGAATAATTATAAATACATATCGTTATCTTTGTGGGTGCGATAGAAAAGGAGAGAAAGAAGGAAGGAGACTAAGCAGAGAAGGAAAGAGAGAGGAAAGATGGAACTATGGAAATATGAGGAAAGGAAGAGAGGAGAAGGGAAGAGAGAGGAAAGATGGAACTATGGAAATATGAGGAAAGGAAGAGAGGAGAAGGGAAGAGAGAGAAAAGATGGAACTATGGAAATATGAGGAAAGGAAGAGACGAGATGGGAAGAGAGAGGAAAGATGGAACTATAGAAATATGAGGAAAGGAAGAGACGAGAAGTAAGAAAAAAAAAAGGAAGAATGCCTTAGTGAATGGAGGAAAGGAAGGAGAGAAAGAAGGAATAGGAGATGAAGGTAGAGTTATAGAAAGGAAAGAGGAAAAATGGAGCTCTGGAAATATGAGAAAAAGAAAGAGAGGCGAAAGAGGAAGAAGACAAGGAAAGAAGTACAACAGTCTTTTAACGTCGCTACAAACAGGCCAGCAATATTTCAGTCACCGCCGAGTGTTCCCTTCCCTCCCTTTCTCCTTCCCTTCCCTTTTTCCTTCTCTTTCCTTTCCCTCCCTTCCTCCCTTCTCTTCTCTCCTTTCTCCTTTCTTCTCCACATGCTGTCCTGTCAACCACCCGTCAGCCCGGACTCTATAACGAAACCAGATGGGCGAGTCTGTTTTGGCGTCGGCTCTCGCGGGTCCTCTCCTCTCCTCTGCTCCGCCACACCTGTCCCCTCCTCCCATATGGTACCTATCGCCGACTCGAAAAGAGGGTCAAAGATGAGCTGCCGGGGCCATAACACTTGTCTGCGCCACACGAAGAGGAGAAAGAAAAGAGGGAAGGAGAGAAAAGAAGAAAGATAGGGAAGAGAAAGCTACGTAAGCACAAGTCAAGTAAGGAAGAGAAAGAGAAGAAAAGGAAGGGGAATGGAAGAGAAAGGAAGGGAAAGTAAAAGGAAAAAGAGGAGAAAGAAGAGGAAAGAAAAAAGGGAAGGAGAGAAGAGAAAAGAAAGAAGATAGGGAAGAGAAAGTTACGTAAGCACAAGTGAGGTAAGGAAGAGAAAGAGGAGAAAGGGAAGGAAAATGAGAGAGAAAGGGAGGGAAAGAAAAAAAGGGAAGGAGAGAAAAGAGACAAGAAAGAAGGAAGGGAAGAGAAAGCTACGTGTGGTAAGGAAGTGAAGTGAGGTAAGGAAGAGAAAGAGAGGAAAAGGAAGGGAAATGGAACAGAAAGTGAGGGAAAGTGAATGGGAAAAGAGGAGAAAGAAGAGGAAAGAAAAAAGGGAAGGAGAGAAAAGAGAAAAGAAAGAAGATAGGGAAGAAAAAGTTACGTAAGCACAAGTCAAGAAGGGAAGAGAAAGAGGAGAAAGGGAAGGGAAATGAAAGAGAAAGGGAGAGTAAGGGAAGGAAGAATAAAGAAGAAAGGAAGAAGAGGGGAAATGGAGGAGAAAGCTTACCGGTGCTATAGGCGAAATGTAAAAGAAATAATAATAATAACAATACTACTACAACTACTACTACTACTACTACTACTACCAATAATAATAATAATAATAATAATAATAATGATAATAATAATAATAATAATAATAATAATAATAATAATAATAATAATAATAATAATAATAATGATAATAATGATAATGACTAACTTTCTTCCTCTGTCTTCCACCAGGTGCCTACATGTATCAGTTCACGCGCACTGTACTGGACTGGAACGCGGCGGACTACGGCCTCTGGGTCACCTATAAGAATCTGCTGGCCGCCCTGGGTGAGTGAGTGTGTGCGTGTGTGTGTGCGTGTGTGTGTGTGTGTGATGCTTTGTTCTATATTGAAGAGTTTGTGTGTGTGTGTCTGTGTGTGTGTGTGTGTGTGTGTGAGTGTGAGAGAGAGAGAGAGAGAGAGAGAGAGAGAGAGAGAGAGAGAGAGAGAGAGAGAGAGAGAGAAATATACATACACATACATACATACAGACAGACAGATAGACAGATCCCCTACACACACACACACACACACACACACACACACACACATATATAACGCCCCCCTGACCCCTTCCCTCCCCATCCCCTATCCTCCTCCTCTTCCTCCTCCTCCTCCTCCTTCCCTTACCATCTCTTCGCCGTTCCCAGGTTCCCTCGCGGCCGTTCCCCTCCTCAGCGCCGTTCTCAAGGTGTCGGACAACATGCTGGCGATGGTCGGGGCGTTCTCCTCCGTGTTCGACTACGTGTTCTACGGCTTGGTGACCGACGAGACCTACTACTTTATTTGGCTCGGTAAGTTACCCATGGAGTTACTTACTTGACTTACGATTTTCTTGAAGTTTCTCCTTATTTTTCTTCATTTTTTCTCCTTTTCTTCCTTTCTTCTCTATTCTTCTTTCTCTTCTTCCTTTCTTTCTATCCTTGCCTTTTCTTTTCCTTTCCTCTCCTCTTCCCTTTCTTTCTCTTTTTCCTCGTTTTCTCCTCGTTTTCGGATTTTTTTCCCTTTTTACTTTCCTTTATTTTTTACTTTATCCTTTTTTTTCACACAATTACACAATATAGGAGTGCTACGTAATCAATTAAGTACAGATAGCACTATAGGCCGAGGGCAGCTTCATTACAGCCGCCTATCTTAAGGCCTGCCTTGTGTCTTTTCACCCACGTCGACCTGCCATTAGCCACTGGTGCGCACGCTCCTTGAAGCCTTGCAGAGTCACGCCCTCAAGGTTCTGCTGCGAGGCAAGGAGAGTGTTCCACAAGCCGACGTAGGTGTACAGGAACTGCCGCTGGTAGTGCCATGTCCTGCTGCGGGGCTGGAGCAGTTGTTCGGGGGCAGACACTACTGCCCTAGTGGTGACCAGGTTCCGGCGGCGTTGCTGGTACAGCTCCTGGAGCTCCTTCCTTTCCCTTTCTTCCCTTTTCCTTCCCTCCCCTTCTCCTTCGCTTCCCTTTCTCCTTCTCTTTCCTTCCTTTCTCTTTCCTTTCCCTCTCTTTCTCCTTCCTTTCCCTTTCTTCCCTTTCCCTTCCCTTCCCTTCTCCTTCGCTTCCCTTCCTCCTTCTCTTTCCTTCCTTTCTCTTTCCTTTCCCTCTCTTTCTCCTTCCTTTCCCTTTCTTCCCTTTCCCTTCCCTTCCCTTCTCCTTCGCTTCCTCCTTCTTCCTTCCTTCCTTTCCCTTTCTTCCCTTTTCCTTCCCTCCCCTTCTCCTTCGCTTCCCTTCCTCCTTCTCTTTCCTTCCTTTCTCTCTCCTTTCCCTCTCTTTCTCCTTCCTTTCCCTTTCTTCCCTTTTCCTTCCCTCCCCTTCTCCTTCGCTTCCCTTCCTCCTTCTCTTTCCTTCCTTTCTCTCTCCTTTCCCTCTCTTTCTCCTTCCTTTCCCTTTCTTCCCTTTCCCTTCCCTTCCCTTCTCCTTCGCTTCCCTTCCTCCTTCTCTTTCCTTCCTTTCTCTCTCCTTTCCCTCTCTTTCTCCTTCCTTTCCCTTTCTTCCCTTTCCCTTCCCTTCCCTTCTCCTTCGCTTCCCTTCCTCCTTCTCTTTCCTTCCTTTCTCTCTCCTTTCCCTCTCTGTCTCCCTTCTCTTCTCTCCTTTCTCCTTTCTTCTCTTTTTCTATTGTATTTCCCGGTCTGTTATTTATTCGGCTTCTTCTTTAAGTATTGCGTAAAGGGACAACGTAATCAATAACGTAATTTGTGGTACAGTCTCTTATATCAGTTAGGGTTTCGTTGTAACATCACACGTGCCACAAGAGGTTCTGATATCGTATAAGGAACTATTCGATCCTTCTAAACGTTGACCATGCGATGAGATTCGAGACCTTGCCGCCTTATGGAAGAGTGAAGGTTAAGGAGAGTGATTGATGGTGCCGTTCAGACTAGGTCGACGTGAGTGACTTGAGGCTCAGTGAGTAAGTATTGTGAGTTCAGGTTCAGATGATTTGGGTAGGTAAGGAGGCGAGTTGAGTCACCTGGGCATGGACGATAAGGAGGGGGGGGGGGGGGGAAGCTGGGCGACCCTGAGATGTCTGAACCGTATAGACAGAGAAAAAATACACACACACACACACACACACACACACACACACACACACACACACACAGCTCATTTTTTTTCCTTTCTCATCCTAATTAAACCCAATACACCGAAGGCTAAAGCTGCACCCAGTTAAGCATCGTCGCCCTTCCGCCGCCCTCCACCAAGGCTCAAAGTCAAGAGTTGAACCTTCGCATAACCATTAGAATATTGACTTAATAAGTTTCCTCTTTTTTCTACGGGGGGAAGAAGTTGCTATACTCAGCCCAAAAGAAATAAAGAAAAAAAATCGTGGGTTTTCAAGTCTGTTTTTGTTCTCTAAGTGAATTTTCTCCCATTTTCATATGCAAGAGTTCCGTGGTCGGTAAATCTCTCACCCGCTACTTCGAATAGAGTAGGAGACTGACAGATAACACGCAGCTACTTCATATTATTCATTATTACTACAAGCACCACGTTGTCTCGAATCCCTATAACACAGACCTACATTTCCTCCCTTACGATCGACTTGCAGCGCAGAAATGAGGAGAACAGCGGCGTCATTCATACCCCAAGCAACTGACCCTCGCTATCAAGGCATTTATATAAGGTCGGCATTATCACACGCTCCCTCCACTCACATTATCCATATCCAAAGGCCGAAAAACGGAGGTTAATCGAGTTCTAATGAGTGTTTTTATAGCGTTCACGGCACAGAAGCTTCATCGAACTGCCACCAAGGCCATACAACTACCTCTGAAAATGCCCACAACTACCACGAAAACCTTGGGAAATGGGTGAGTTTTCAAGGCTTTATGAGATCAGATATTGCATTCCATCGGCCACCCAGTCCAGTCACCCTTCGCATGCCTCGCCGTGGAAATGCCAGGCGTGCGGCAATTACCGTAAGGCGCCGCAGTAACTTAACCTTGCCTGCCTCTATGTGCTATTAACAAGGGTTCCGGTATTGTGTGGTAGCTTGTTTTCCTTGGAGGGACAAATGAGAAGCGTTATCAAAGGGTTCAGCACTATTTCTTTGTTCAGATACGAAGATGAAAAAGAGTTCCAATGCCGCTCTCCCATTCCTACCATCTCACTTCCTTTCAACTCTTTCTCTCCCTTCAGCTCCCGTCGCCGCGCTGCTGGTCAACTCCTGCGCCATCGCCATCCGCGCTATGCTGTCGAAATACGTTGCCGCCGACGAGCTGGGTGAGTACCTCTACCTCTACCTGTGTGTGTGTACCTGTGTCTGTTGTCCTGTCTGTCATCCTGTCTCAAAGGAGTGACCAATAGCAGGTAGTTTGGGAGTCTGTGGTTGGATAGATAGATAGATGAAAGCACCCAAACAGCACACACCTCTCGCATTAGAAACAGGGACAAGATGCACCTAAAGCCCGTACCTATTCTTATTAAATGTACCTATACCTTCACCTGTGTCGGCATACCTGTGTCTGTTGTCCTGTCTGTCGTCCTGTCTCCAAGAAGTGACAGATGGCAGGTAGTTTGGAAGCCTGTGTGTTGGCAAGGCTGCTGTCATTTCCACCCAAGGACATGCAGAGAACGGACATAGGCGGGCTGTTGTCTGTTGTCCTGTCTGTCGTCCTGTCTCCAAGAAGTGACAGATGATAGGTAGTTTGGAAGTCTGTGTGTTGGCAAGGCTGCTGTCATTTCCATCCAAGGACATGCAGAGAACGGACATAGGCGGGCTGCTGTCTGTTGTCCTGTCTGTCATCCTGTCTCCAAGAAGTGACAGATGGCAGCTAGTTTGGAAGCCTGTGTGTTGGCAAGGCTGCTGTCATTTCCACCCAAGGACATGCAGAGAACGGACATAGGCGGGCTGCTGTCTGTTGTCCTGTCTGTCGTCCTGTCCCCAAGAAGTGACAGATGGCAGCTAGTTTGGAAGCCTGTGTGTTGGCAAGGCTGCTGTCATTTCCACCCAAGGACATCAGGCAGAGAACGGACGGCTGTTGTCTGTTGTCCTGTCTGTTATCCTGTCTCCAAGAAGTGACAGATGGCAGCTAGTTTGGAAGCCTGTGTGTTGGCAAGGCTGCTGTCATTTCCACCCAAGGACATCAGGCAGAGAACGGACGGCTGTTGTCTGTTACCTGCATCTTGTAAGGCCTTTAGTAGCGTCGTAGGCAGTTTGAAAGCCTGCCACCCCAAATATTCAGGTAAAAACATGTCCTTGGTCAGTTTTGTGGCCTTATAAACTCCTGGATAAAAATATAGATGACTTTAATGGATGAGGAGCTCCTTCGCGTGGCTGGCGTAGGAAGCATTCAGGATGTTGGTCAGTTCAGGATATCGTATTGATCTTGTTTTTATTCATTTATTTATTTTAGTCGTTCTGGATAAAAAAAAAAGCAATAATATAGACGAGTTCCATGCGTTCAATTATGTCCAGTCCCTTTGTCTCTTGATGTTAAAATCGTGGAGTTTGTAGTTCTTGAAGACACACACAAACACATAGATAGATAAATAAATAGATACATAGATAGATAGATAGAAAGATGTCTCATTGACCACAAAATCCGAAAAGTACATTAGTCGGGTTCTCATGAGTGCTATTTTAGGCTCACGGTACAGAGGAAGGTTCAAACTACCACCAGACCCTTAAAATTACCCCTGGAAATCCCCCAAAACTCATACGAAAGCCCAAATATGTGTGCTTGCCGCCTCAGCCATCTCCCCTTGTGCTCCCCTCGCGCCGCGCCCCGCCCCGCGCAGCCAGGCCCAAGCACGCCCTTGCAACACTCCAAGCAACCGGGTCGACGGAGTTTTTGCTGGATGTCTAAGGTTCATGGCTGGCCTCCGAACCCCCGGCGAGAGGTTATGTTGAAGGGTGGGGCTTGAGGGGGGCATGATGAAGGGGGCATGGGTAGACGGGGGGGGGGCATCGGGGGGAGGAAGGAGGGTTTTCGAGAGCACTAATATATACATTTTTTTTATTCTGTTTTGCAGGGATAATGGAGGGGGCAGGGGTGGAGTGGCCATGTGTTGAGGGGGGCATGGAGGGGGGCAGGAAGGGGTAGTTTTGGGGTATACTAACCTGTTTTTATAATCTGCTTTGTTGGGAAGTGTGGTCAGTATACTTACGACTAACCTACCGACTTACTAACCTTACTAACCTTACCAACGAAATCAACGTCTGCTAGGAGACTGAAAGGAGGGAGAGAAAGGGAGGAAGAGAGAGATAAAGGGAGAGAAAATCATCAAAGGGAGGGAGGAGCCTTCGCTTACGTGGGTGTTGGCTGGGCTATGGAAAAGGGAACATGGGAGGGTGTGGCACGCAGAGAGAGGGAAGGAGAGAGAGACAGAGACAGAGAACACGGAGGGGTGTGGTCTGGGCAAGAGAGAGAGAAAGAGAGAGTGAGAGAGAGATTGTTATACCTGTAGGCTAGGAACTAAGGTATGCGTGGGTGTGAAGGGGATGTGAAGGAGTGGGGATGAGGTAGGTATGTGAGTGGGTGAGGATGTGAAGGAGTGTGAGTTGGGTGGGATATGCGGTGTGTGGGGATGTGAAGGAGTGTGAGTTGGGTGGGATATGCGGTGTGTGGGAATGTGAAGGAGTGTGAGTTGGGTGGGATATGCGGTGTGTGGGAATGTGAAGGAGTGTGAGTTGGGTGGGATATACGGTGTGTGGGAATGTGAAGGAGTGTGAGTTGGGTGGGATATGCGGTGTGTGGGGATGTGAAGGAGTGTGAGTTGGGTGGGATATGCGGTGTGTGGGGATGTGAAGGAGTGTGAGTTGGGTGGGATATGCGGTGTGTGGGGATGTGAAGGAGTGTGAGTTGGGTGGGATATGCGGTGTGTGGGGATGTGAAGAAGTGTGAGTTGGGTGGGATATGCGGTGTGTGGGGATGTGAAGGAGTGTGAGTTGGGTGGGATATGCGGTGTGTGGGGATGTGAAGGAGTGTGAGTTGGGTGGGATATGCGGTGTGTTGGAATGTGAAGAAGTGTGAGTTGGGTGGGATATGCGGTGTGTGGGGATGTGAAGGAGTGTGAGTTGGGTGGGATATGCGGTGTGTGGGGATGTGAAGGAGTGTGAGTTGGGTGGGATATGCGGTGTGTGGGGATGTGAAGGAGTGTGAGTTGGGTGGGATATGCGGTGTGGGGATGCGCAGGAGTGTGCGTTTGCTGGGATATGCGGTGTGTGGGGATGTGAAGGAGTGTGAGTTGGGTGGGATATGCGGTGTGTGGGGATGTGAAGAAGTGTGAGTTGGGTGGGATATGCGGTGTGTGGGGATGTGAAGGAGTGTGAGTTGGGTGGGATATGCGGTGTGTGGGGATGTGAGGGAGGGGATGTGGGTAGGGATATGAGGGATGTGGAGTGAATATTTGAGTGGGGATGTGTAGATGTGGGTGATGTGACTCGTGATAAGAGGTGGGATGTGACGACTGGTTTCTTTTTCCTTATAATTAACAACTACAACCACCTCTTCTCTTCCTCTTCAACCTTCTCTCTTCTCTCTCTTCTCCATGAACTTAAAAGGTAGACAATATATGCTACTCTTGGCAAGCCTAGGCACACTTTCTCTCACCTTGTGCTCTGAGGAGGGATAACCAAACCACAATTACTAAAATAACCAGAGCTGGGCACTTCCGTACCTCTGTCCGCACCTCCGCTCCTCCGGACCTGCGGACCTTTAAACGAGGTGCGGAGGTCCGAAGTGCGGAAAGTTTTTCAAAAGTGCGGAAGTAACAGGTGCGGAACGGCAGTATTTTAAGTCCGTACCTCCGCACCTGAGGTTTTCAAGGATAAAAAAAATGAAAACGACAAACAGTCCGCGCTCTGCAGTAATACTTCCGGTCGTTCCTCTTTTGAATGATATTAACCGGAATTTTCTGTGTTGCATGTGTACTGAGGTATGATAATTATGATGAGTGTAAAAGTAGTTACTTTACTTCAGGTGGTGGAGATTCTATGCGTTAAAATGACAATAATGATAACAAAAATAATGGTAATAATAATAATAATAATAATAATAATAATGATAATAATAATGATGCAGTATTGCCTTGTATTTTTTAAGGTACGGACTAGATTTTTCAGGCGCGCTTTAATAGTTTTGGGTACGGTACCGGAGGTGCGGAGGTGCGGTACCGGAACGAGTGAAAAAATTTTAGGCGCGGAAGTACAGGTACGGACTATATGTGTTTCGAGGTGCGGAGGAGCGGTACCGGACTACCCGATATCCAGTAACGCGCCCAGCTCTGAAAATAACATTAATATTTAGAGTCAAAAGTAACTTACAGAATATTTCACCTCACAAGAACAACACACATCTCTCCACTGATAACCCGCGACTCTCCGATACACACCATTCCATCATTAAAGGTCTCAGCTCTCTAATATAATCTCTTCTCTTCTCTTTTCTTCTCCCCAAGCAAACAGACGCATAACACCACTAAAATTCAATATAGCATTCACCGTTGATACAAAAAAGGATTAAATTCTACAAAGCCACTCAGGAAATCTCTTTAGTAGTATCTGGTATTGGTTTGGTTGCTTACAGTGACTATGTTGGATGGTGGAACTGGCCCTACTATAAATCAAGCCAACCGCTGTTTAACCCTTCCAGTCCCATTTGCATTCATTTGTAACAACACATCTGCTCACGCTAGGCCATTCATTCGGTGCTCGATTTTTTACGGGTACTGGACGTGTTGGGGCTCCGTTACTTTCTCTTCTTTTATCTTCTCTTTTTCTCCTCTCGTTATCGGTGAGGTTAATGGTTTCAGCTCTTTTTCTTTCCTCTAATCTTCTTTTCTCTTATTTCCTCTTCTCTTTGCCCCTTTTCCCTCCTCTTTTCTTCTCCTCTTCGTGAATTTAAAGGTCTCAGCTCTCTAATCTATTCTCTTCTCTCTTCGTTGAGTTAAATGGTCTATGGTTTCAACTCTCTAATCTTCTTCTCCTCTTTTCCCCTCTCTTTTCCTCTCATCTCTCTCCTCTTACCTTCTCTTTTGTTCACTTATCTTCTCTCTTCTCCTCTCCTCTTCTCTCCTCCTCTCTTCTCCTCTCTCTTCTGTTCACTTATCTTCTCTTTTCCTCTCTTCATTTCTCTTCTCTCTTCTCTTCTAAGGCCATTCATTCATTCTTACATCACCTTCCATTACTACCTCGAGAAATGATTCGCTTCACTGAACGTTAAACAAAAAATGCGGAAAATAATAATAATGCCAATAATAATAATAAGGATAATAATAATA
>NC_066524.1:21883512-21911012 GCF_024679095.1 Eriocheir sinensis
AAGTGACTCTCATCTCATTTTGCCTTGGTACAGAGTGTCAATGAAGCCAATTTCTCTGGGCGACACTTTCTCTCTTGATCGATTGACATTTACCGTTTTTCTGCATCGCGTCCACTTTTTCTTCCTAAATATGGGTATGAGGGTAACCTGTGCTAGGGATGCTGGTTACTGCTTCTGCTACTACTACTACTGTTGCTTATGTCACAGTTCCTCGGCCACACCACTAAGAGATTTATTTGTGTCCTCAGGCAAGGTATCGGCCGTCCTGGGAGCTCTGGATGGGCTTATGCCGATGATCAGCTTCCCGCTTTACACGGCCGTCTACTACTCCACCATCGAGGTCTTCCCGGGGGCCCAGTTTTTCTTCGGAGCGGCGGCGAACATTCTCATGGCACTGATCTTCATGTGAGCTCATTTCTGTATACATATTGATGTCCCGTGTCTCTCAGGGCAGGAACTATTTGCTTGGAACTATTCGGGAGGTTGCTATTCACACATACAGTTCTCCAGGCCATTGGTGAACCTTCTCATGGCACTGATCTTCATGTGAGCTCATTTTTGTATTTATTTTGTATTTTTCGTATTTGTCTTGTGTCTCTCAAGCTAGGAACTATTGTCTTATATGGGACTATTTATAAGGTTGCGATTTACAGATGCAGATTTTTAGGGCATTGGCGAACCTCTTCAGTTTATAGTGAGCAATTTATAGACCATGAGCAATTTGTAGAGGCAGTGATTAGCAGGCTTTTTCCTTTTCTCTTTATGTATCTATTTGTTTATTTTCATTTTTTTCTTGCCCTTGAGTAAAAAAAGTGTAGTTGGTCATCCCATAGACAGAGTACGATGTTAGAATTCTCATATAGACAGAGTGTGACAGCTGGAACCATAACTGAGTTTATCCTTCCTTAAACAGACCATAACAGCCTCCGTCCTTCCTTAAACAGACACTAACCGAATCCCTCTTCCTTCAGCTTCATCATGGTGTCGGATCGCAGCGAACAGTACAGCGTCGAGGATGCCGTGGTACCAGCTCCCGAGGGCCCGGTCAAGGAGAAAAGTCTGGTCATGCGCAAGGACTCCCGTTGGCTGTATGACGAGGATAGCAACAACAAGATCCGCCTGGCTACCATCCTGCTCTCCACCCTCAACTTCTCCATCGAGGTCCCCATGATAGAGATGTCGCTGGGGAAGCCACTCGAGACCATTCAGGAGGAGCCGGAGGAAGAGGAGAAGGAGGATGAGGAGGCAGGGCAGCAGGAGACGCAGAGTTCAGCCCCGGTCGAAGGTCAGGTCGCAGCCTCGTATGATAATGTTGCATATATCACCGACGGGAAATAGACATGGTAGTGGGTGTGAAGGGGGCGTTGGTGGGTGATTGTGGTGTGTTAGGCTGTCTGTATACACTTCTCTGATCAGTACTAAGAAGGATTGAGGTATTGTTCGCTTTAGAAGAAGTATGACCTATAGAATGTCTGATTATAACCCTTTCTTGACATAATTTAACACCCTCTCAATTCTTCTGACCCAAGTTGAGGTCATGTTCACTATGAGAGAGGTATAACCCAAAGAAATTCTAGTTATAACCCTTTTTTGACTTAATTCTAATACCTCAAGTGTCCTGATCCAAGTACTGGTTATAATGGTGTGTACAAATGTCAAACACACCCCTGGGTAGCTCTGCATGTGTGTATATAGCTTGCAGGGGCTGTAGGGAAGGCCACCTCATGTATAGTTCAGTCTAGAGAGAGGACAAGACCCTGTGTAGCATATATATATAGATATATATATATATATATATATATATATAATATATATATATATATATATATATATATATATATATATATATATATATATATATATATATATATATATATATATATATATATATATATATATATATATATATATATATATATATATATATATATATATATTCTCTCTCTCAGCTAGATAACTGTTAGTTGTTGGTATGGGAACACTGTTAGTCCTCTCTTGTGTAGCCTGAGAGGATGAGGTTCATTCAGCTGTCCATTCTTGCTAGCCCTGATAAAGAAATTAGTATGAAATAGGAAGGTATGAAGCACTAAAGTCATGATTAAGGACATATATTAACCTGTATTTGGACTGGTTTATCATCATACATAAGCCCAGTTTTCCAGAGTAACTTCTTCCTGCTTCTGACTGTATTGGCAGGTATGAACAGGCAAGTCTCCATTAACTCAGCATCTTACATATCAGAGCACAACACTTCATTAAGGACTTATATCAACCTTTATTTTGACTTCATCATCATACGTAAGCCCAGTTTTCCAGAGCAACTTTTTTTCTGATTCTAACTGTAATGGAAGGCATGAATGGGTAGACCTCCCTCTCTTGGCATCTTATATCAGGGCGGGCACAACACATGATTAAGGACTTATATCAACCTTTATTTCGACATACGTTCGTCATTCGTAATTCCAATTTGCCAGAGTAAATTTTTTCTCTGATTCTAACTGTAATGGCAGGCATGAACAAGCAAACCTCCCTTCCTTGGCATCTTATATCAGGGCACAATACTTACCCTTCTGCTGTAGCGTCTCATGAGGAGCAGTGTGTTTTGTGTGTAGAAAGTAAGGCAAGTAAGTGAGCATTTCCATGTCAATAGGAATCCCAAACCCTGGCTCTTTGGCTTCGGTTGGGCTGTTAGTGCGTTAGTGTACATATATACTGGCTGGTCATCTTAGGTTAGTGCTAGTGTTGCAGTGTTAAGGTGTTGGTGAGGACAAAGCTTAGTGTGTGAATGCCAAGTATGAGAGGAATGTGTGGGGTAAGGTTAAGGTTTCGGTTGCTGTCGTGGGTGTGTCTTGTGTTGATGTGATGCCAGGTATGTGAGGAAGGATCATGTGGGTTTTGGTTGAAAATGTTGTGGGTGTGTCTAGGGTTGATGGGATGAAGTTGTTGATGTCTGATGAGGAGCCGTTTGTTCTGTCAGACTTTGATGTTTTGTAATTCCATCTGCCTGCGTGTGTGTGTGTGTGTGTGTGTGTGTGTGTGTGTGTGTGTGTGTGTGTGTGTGTGTGTGTGTGTGTGTGTATATACCAGTGCTATTGATAAGTGTTACGTAGCTTCACACAGTCACTTGAATATACTATTGGTATGAATAATAGGCTTAGTGTAACTTGGAATTCAAATATCCAATAATTTTATGTGGAATAGTTGGCAAGGAAAACATTCTAGTGTCTGTGAGCTGGATAGATGGAGCAGAACACGTTGGCAGGACATGGCTGTGACTTGTCTAATAGGTGATCGAGGGCAGCGTCTGTCGTACATTACCCATGGCCCCACAGGTTGACATTCAGGTGTGCAGTCCAGTCAGCGGTGAATTCCAGAGGCTGAAGACTATAGGTCAAGAGGGTGGGGAGCGGGAGCCAAGGACAAGAGGCTTGCCATAGTGATGATAGGAGGGCCATCACTAGGCTGACTTTGGCATCTGTAGGCATCTTTTGGTTATTATTATGTCATATCTGTTCACACTGTTGACGTACTACTACCTACCTCTTTGTTGCTTAAACTCTGGCACAGGTTAAGATTTTCCAGTTTCTATGGAGCTGCTGCTTTTTCCTGCAGATTGCACTGAGGTCCCTTGATTAAACCATGACATTTCATACTTGACATTCAGAGGTTTTTGTGTCTCGAGTATAAATTCCATGGTGGTGTTCATTGTTATGTGTGTGGTGGCACATCACCTCAGCGAGGGCAGCTTAGGTGGACTTATAATGTTGCAAGTCAGGGTCAGTGGGATGTGGTAGTTTTCTTTTTTAATATTCTAGATATTGTCAACTTTGCAGAGTCACTGGCGGTTTTGGTGATGGCCCACGAGCCCCTGCACGGCACAAGGGGGCCAAGCCTTCACTCCAGGGCTCCTGGGCCAAGGTGCAGGTGTATGAGGTTTACTGGATTAAACAGTACAGTCTGTTCATGCATGTGAAGAGGACATTGATATCCTGAAAAATTTCACATACCTTTGTAGTGTGGTGGAGAACAGCGGCATGTCTCGTCAAGAAGTCTTACAGCAGATTGGCCTACAGTGTTATGGACTCACCCAGCTGAGTAATCATTGATTTGACACAAAGTCATTTCAGGGATATCTCATGATTCTGCGTAGGCAAAGATATCGATCAGCTTCTTCGAGTCACTATTCAGTGTCCATGTCTCACACAGAGTAAGACAGGGAGCACAAGCAACCTGAAGATCTGGATCTCTGTCCTTCCGCGCAGGTATCAAGAATACCATATACTCGTGCTGAGGGAATCCATAACACTGTATGTAGGCCAAGCCAAGGCACTGTAAGACTTCCTGACGAGACCGCCCATTGTCCTCCACAACGCTACCAAGGTATGTGTAATTTTCTGATATTAGTGTCCTCACCACAGGCATAAACAGACTGTACTGCCTCATCCAGTAAACCTCCAACACCTGTACCTTGGTCTTGGCCCAGGAGAACTGAAGGCTTCGCCTCCTCGCATGGTGCAAGGGCTCGTGAGCCATCACCGAACCTAGTATGTATGTATGTATGTATGTATGTATGTATATATATATATATATATATATATATATATATATATATATATATATATATATATATATATATATATATATATATATATATATATATATATATATATATATATATATATATATATATATATACCAGCCCACCACTGCTGAACCCAAGGCCTTGCAACAATACAGTCCACAAGTGTTATATATAGTTGTGTAAGAATGGAAGCCCCCGCGTGAAGTGGAATGTGTAGAGCCGTGCAGCAGTACTGAGACCTTCCACCCCACGCGGCAGGTTTCCGTTCAGTGTGGAGGTGCCAGAGACGCCTGAGTTGGAGTATTCTGCAGTGGGTCAAAATGTGTATGTACTTAATACAGTATGCAAAAATGTGTATGTAATAAAAATTCTATGTTCATGATTGTTTTGTTCCCCATCAGATGCAGGAACTTTTTATCAAAGCTGTACATTTTCTAGTTTCATTTATTTGATTATAATTAAATATTTCATAAAAATGTGAGTATACCATTGTTGGTACCAAAGACTGGAGGAAAGCATGATGAAAATAAATCACAGAATAATGGCAAATAATAAGTTATCAAAACAGTAGTTACTGCCCCCTCAAGCACAGACAGACAATAACAGGTTACACGAATCTTGTTTTGGCAATGTTTTGTCTCAGCCTGATCTTCTTCTCTTAGCTCAATGGACCCTTGACCACATGCCTGGCTATGTACAAGATGATATCCCAGCAACATATACTCTACACAAAGGTGTATATATAATATATTCATATATATATTTGACTACGGGATGAGAACAAAAGTCCTTTACAAAGTACCTCACTAGATCATCACTGAAGAGCCGTAGGAGCGGTGGTGGTACGTATGGTACAAAAGTGATGTTGTCTGTCGTAGCAAAACGCTGGAAAAGCCTCCCGACACATCCCTCCCTATCATCCCTCCCGGCCTGGAGTACAGGGACACCAGGCTCCCGGACAAGCCAGGTAAGTAAATCCTACACAATTTAGTCATCGGAATGGCTAGTGATCTAAGCTGCAATCAAAATAATAATTACTTGAATAAAAAGTTCACCATATTTGATTAAAAAATAAATAAAGGTGATTATATACAGGACTATGTTTAGGAGTATTGATAAAAAACTTTACAAATTACAAATAAAATCTATGTACAACCCTCCTACACAGTGATCCATTAAAAACCGACATGTACAAAAAAGTTAGGTCTGGATGAACACCTGCCACTGTTCTCCCTTTGTTCTGCCCACCAGCCCCAGAGGCGCTCTAGAGAGGTTTGTGTGCACACAACTAGTTCAAGAAATCCTTAAACATCTTACATGTTTACCATGAGAGGAACTTGACAACGTCAGGGTTACTGAAAATATAATGAAGCCTAGAGACCAATGTGCAAAACTTACAGGTTATAAAAACTGTTGTTGTTGGTTGTGGCCGTGTGTGAAACACGCCCTCGCCAGCGTGGAAGATGACGACAACACCTCACAGAACATTAGTAGTACTTATAGGAACACATACGCACTCAAGCATTTGGAGTCACATCTCCTCAAATACAAAGTAATGTTCATGGCCACTAACATTTTCCGGCCTAAAGTTGTTGCGCCATCTGGAGGACTCTTATTAGTGGACTCTCCTTTACATATGCCTCACTTTCCAATATGGAAAGCTGTAGTCACTCACTGACAAGAGGAACATGTCAGTATTGTTAATTATCTTCAGTGGAAAGACTCGTTCCTTCATTAAAAATGCCATGTCATCAATGTGATCCTTGAGTGAACTCATTTAAATAGATAAAAACATTCAAGTTATAATCTCCAGCAATGACAAGGCCTGCCAGGCTCTGCCACAGCACCCCGTGTGAGAGGAGCGGCCCTCGCCAACAGACAAGACAGCTGCACCTTGGAAAATCAAGGCATGACTTCAAACAAGTGGTTGGAGGCTCCTCTGCTCCAGGGGTGAGGCGGGGACAATGGAACACTTCTCTGGGGAGGCCAGCAGTGAGGGAGAGTCCAGACACCACTCTTGTGATGCTGACCCAAGCTATTCATGGAAACCTCAGGGAAAACAAGAGTATCACAGGTCACACAAGCGTCTGGCTGTGTCTGTCGCCAGCGTGGTGTGGCCGTGCCGCCAACGCAGTAAGTACGTGGCAGTCGTGTCAACTTTGGACGCACATTGAGATACTTTTCAGCGGGACAAATACAAAAAATTGTCAACACCTCATCAGGAACAGGAAGAAGGGAGGCCCGGGACGACACACACACACTATTCTGTACACAGACACACGTACACGCACGCACGCACCCGGCGGATGACGCTACTCACTGAAAACATTAACTCATAAATTACATCCACAATGTTTCCAATACCCCATGAGCAGACATGAATGAGGGTGAGTGAAATGAGCAAAGGTCGCTGTGTGGGTGAGTGTGAAAGGGAAAAGAATAATGAGTGAATGAGCAGCCGGAAAGGTCACACCGGCGAGGGATTCCAAAGTGAAGGCCTTCAAACTAAACACACACACACACACACACACACACACACACACACACACACACACACACACACACACACACACACACACTGTTTCCACTGCAAATGTCTTTTCACCAGCTAACACTACTTGGCAAGTCCTCTCAAAAATTAGCATTAGAAAGCATTCGCAACCAACAGAACAATTCACACACTGACCACACACTGCACAGATCTGCTCCACCAGCTGCCACTACACTCACAGAACCCTAACTGATGCTGACTGATAATCTCCTGAATGAACCATAATCCCTTCTGTATATTCCAGCAGCCTATTTCACGAGTACTTGTTCAACTGCCCAGGGCCCATCAACGCTGCCGTGACGAAGGGGAGAAAGTCTGCCAAGATTTATAAAACTAGAATGGACCCTAAGAAGACTGCCCTGCAAGACACAACGCCGCCCTGCACCGCCCCCCTGCACCAACCCAACCCAGGAAGTAAGCACCTTGTAAAAAAAAGGAAAAAAATTTTGACACCAGTGCTGCCCCCAGAGCCACCACCCTCACAGCAGCAATACATCACAAGACTAGTATTCATATCAAAACAGCAGCGCGCTTCACCGTCCGGCAAGCTATGGATGGGATGATCCACATGACTCAGGCGCTTGCTGGCTGCCATTCTTCTTGCTTGCTGTCCCTCCAGGCGCATGCCCCCTATAGCTACTCTCCACCCGGCCCACACTCCCAAGAGGTGGTTAGTCTACCCTTCACATGCAAGAAAAAGCTGCCACGCCACGGAGCTCCAAGCTGTTTACAAAATGCACGTCCCGTCCCTCGCAGTGAGCCCGTTCAGCGGGATTACACCACGCAACTGTCATTAGTACATGTATACACAGGATCCACGGCGCGAGTGGACGCACACACACACACTCATGCGCGCTGGTCAATGTACAAAACACCTTCCTGGAAGAGGCAAAAGATGGGTTCCTAAGTCCTCGTGAGCAATCAAAATATGTAGTTAAACTTGTAGAACGCAAAAAATTAATTAAAAATGTACACCAACGTGGGCCGAGGTGTGCCTGCCCAGGGAGGCACCTCAACACCTAAATGCAAGAGTTGCGTCCATGTCATACAAAATTACTTGAGAATCGCCTCCACCGCCGGTCCAGGTCCTGCCCACCCTTAAGTAACAGAGCACCAGCGGACACCCAGCGCCCCGCCCCCTCCAGCGGCCGGCGTGCTAGCGCTGCAGGGCGGCGCCAATGTCCCTGAGGCCCGCCTCCACCTCCAGAAACAGCTTGTCATTGTGCTCCACGGCCCGGCCGCCGGCGCTGCGCAGCTGGCGGGCCTGCAGCTCCAGGCGGCCAAGCAGCTCCCGTAGGTGGAAGCGACTCTGGGGCGGTAGGGCATCCACACAGCCACCACATGCCCGGTGGAAGGCCGACACTCGCTGGGCCACCTGGATGCAAGCCGCCACCGTGGCCGGGGACCCCTGGCACCGCAGCCCACACACGGCCGCCTCTGCCGCCTGGCCCTGCTCCTGCAAGGCGGCCTTCTCTGAGGAGGGAGGGGAGGAGGGGGCACCTGGTGGTGGGGGGCTGCTGGTGGTGGTGGTGGTGCCAGAAGTGGTGGTGGCTGTAGTATAAGCAGCAGGTGTTGAGGAGTTGTTGGTGGTGGTGGTGGAAGCGCCAGCACTGGTTGTTGCAGCAGTGGTGGTGGTGGTTGCTGTGGTGGTGGAAGCAGCTATGGAGGTGGTTGAGGAGATGATGGAGGTGGCGGTTGAGGCGGTGGTAGGGCTGGATGGCTCCTTGCTGGGCGGCCTGGCCTCCACCGCCTCCTTCTTGAGGGTGAGCACAGGCACGGGCGGCGGCCGGATGATGGAGGGCGTGGCGTAGATCCCCGCTGGCTTAGGGGGCGGTGGCTTAACTCCAGTGGGCGGCGGGGGCAGCTTGAAGGTCTTCCCAACAGGCTTGACGGGGACACAGGGCTTCCCGTCAACTGGCCGGGGCTCAGACTCCCCCCCGCCACCCCCCACGGGAGGCCAGGTCCTCTTCTCTAGCCTCCCCACCTTGCCATCCTCCTCAGGGGTCCTGCCTGGCGCTGGGGCCGGGGGTTCAGGATTGGAGTCCTTGGGGGCGCGGGGCAGCTCAGGCCTCTTGTATATCCCCGGGGCATACTTGGGGCTGGTCTGGTTGGGGTCTGGCCTTGGCGGGGGCTTGTCACCTGCTGCGTCCTGCTTCTCCCAGAGCTTCTTGAGGCTGCTGATGCTGCTGGAGCTGAACCGTTTGGCTTCCTCCTCCTCCCCCACCGACACTGCCTTCAGGCTCTCCCCACTTGGCCCCAGCCTCAGCCCCCCATCCCCCCCGCCACTCATGCTGGACACACTCTCAGTCATGGGGTCTGGCCGCCCTGCACCACCACCCACACCCTCGCCCTCTGCACAGACGTCCTCTGCCCGGGGGTCCCCAGCCAAGCCATTCTGCTGCTGTTCTTGCTGCTGCTGCTGGTGCTGGGGTTCCTTCTGGGCGGTGGTGCCTGGCGCCTCCTCTGTGGCGGGGGCATCTGGTTCCCGCACCAGGTTGGTCTTCCTCAGCCCTGCCCGCACGTCCATGAGGGCGCTGTGGGGGTCCGGGGCCTCTGAGCCAGGGCCGTCCTCCCTGGCGGGCCCAGTGCAGGCCGGCTCTGTCTTCCTGAGGGTTGGCTTGAAGTAAATCTTGCGGTGCTCACGCTCACCGGGGCTCTTCTCAAAGGGGCTCTTCACCTTCTTCAGGTTTGCCTTGAACGCTGGACGGTCGCCACTCTCCTGCAGGCCAGCGGGCTCATCTGGGGCGGGGCCGCCATTGTCCAGGTGCAGCGGCGGCGGAGGCGGTGGCTCTGCTATCCTGCCACCCTTCTGCCGCAGGCTCTCAAATAGTTCAGAGACCAGCTGGACGGCCGGGTCCTTCTGGGTGGGGCCGGGGGGCGCCTCCCCCGCCAGGGCATTGCTCTCCTCTTCTTTCAGCTCCGCCACCAGCTTCAGCTCCAGCCCCTCCTTGGCCGGGGGGCCAGGGGGGGCCGGCCGAGGCTCCTCCTCCTCCATGCTGCCGTCCCGGGAAACAAGGGAGGCTGCATCCACTGAGGGAGGGCTGCCCCCCCCGGGGGTGTGGCCCCCCTCACCAGCAGGGGAGGATGGGGTCTGCTGGCCCTCTGTGTCTGCTGAGGATGAGCCGGGACTCTTGGCAGGTGCTGGCCCAGGCCGGGGCCGCCCCTTGGGGCCCGCTGGGGCAGGGCGAGGGGACAGGTTCTCCGTTGAGCGCACACTGTCACAGGAGTCTGAGGACTGGTCCCGGTGTCTCAGGCTGACCCCAAACCTGGCAGCAGGACTGGCCTCCCCGGGGGGCGGGGCTTCCCCGTCCACTGCAGCCTCCAGGCTGGGTTTGGCCCTCAGCGGCGGCCGGTCAGGCTCTGCGTCCCTCAGCCGCCAGCGTGTCACGCTGAGTGTTGGTCGCTCCACTCGCGGGGACTCCCCGCCCTCCTCCTCCACTGGGGCGGCCACACGCTGGGGGCTGGCCACTGGAATGTCTCCTCGCCGCCGGGTGCGGGGCGAGGGGGCGGGCCGTGGCACCGGCCGCCGCCGGGCCTCAGGGGAGCAGCCCGGTGGAGGAGGGAACTCTACCCCACTGGGAGCGGCCAGGCCTCCCGGCACCTCCTCCATGAAGTCCTCTGGGGGCGGTGGCAGGTCAGACGGCGGCGGTGGGAACTCTAGGTCTGCCAGGCTGGGTTCCTTGGCACGGCGGTCCCCTCGGGGCAGCTGGGGCCGGGGGCTGAGCCGGGTGATGATGGGGGACTGGGGGGGAAAGCCCCCCTGGGTTGAGTTACTTCTGATCATGGCTAAACCACCCTTCTCCTCCCCCTCCCCCTCCCCTGCCTCCTCTCCCTCCCCCCCCTGGGTGTGGTCCTGGGGGGCCAGGTCCTCAGCGGGGGGCGGCACCCCTTGGGACAGACCACTCTGCCGCAGGGACTCCAGGTAGGCCCCTATTCTGGCACCCTTGGGCAGTGTGCCGTAGCGGTTGATGGCGCGCTTCACATTGTGCACCTCCAGCGCCGCCACCGTCAAGTGGCGGCCGCCACCGCCCAGGCCGCCACTCTGGCTCTCACATTTCTCCAGGCGGCCGCGGCGGAGGCGATCTCCCTTGGGGTCCCTCATGCCCACTGAAGGCTTTTGTCTGTGGGGAGGACAAAAAGGGTAAGCTGGGTGGAGGTCAGAGTCAAGGGCAGGAGCTGTGCCACACCCAGTGACCTGCACCCTCAGCTCCCCCCGCCTTATATAAAGTCACTCTCTCAGTTCCCCCAGCCTTATAAAGTCACTCTCAGCTCTCCAAGCCTTCCTTATATAAAGTCACTGTCTCAGCTCCCCCTGCCTTATATAAAGTCACTCTCTCAGCTCCCCCAGCCTTATATAAAGTCACTCTCTCAGCTCCCCCCGCCTTATATGAAGTCACTCTCAGCTCTCCAAGCCTTCCTTATATAAAGTCACTGTCTCAGCTCCCCCTGCCTTATATAAAGTCACTCTCAACTCCCCCTCCTTATATAAAGTCCCTGCCTTACCTGAAGGACTGTAGATGTGGTGGTTCCACCCTGAAGGTGGAGTGTGTGGAGGGCAGCCCCTGGGTGGCTGGCAGGGACTGGGCGCCTGAGTCCTCGGTGTCTGGCGTGCGTTCCCTCAGCTCACTCTCACTCTCTGCGTCGTTGCTGCTGGCCAGGTCCGCCAGGTCCCTCTGGATGCCTGTACAGCACACACACACACACACACACACACTGACTTAACAACATTCACTAAACACAACACTTGTAGATTTCATAATAAAAAAGTGAGATGTGGAACTTTATACATTCTGTAGTAGTAGTAATTGATATTTGATAAATGTTAATTCTTATGTTTATGTAATGCCCCATGACTACTGTAAATAATGGAAAAAGACGCAATAAACCTCTTTAAATTGACCAAGTGAAATCATCGAGTCTCACTTCATGACACACTGAGACACTGTCAGACACACTGGACCCAAGACAAGTAACACACACCCAGGAGGCAACACATTGACCCATGAATGTGTCACCACCAACAACACACAAGTTAGGAAACCAAGGAGGAAACCAGAAGCTGAAAACACCACAAAGACAAACAGCGAAGCCAAGCACAGTTATCAAAGCAGACATCACATTGCAGGGAGTGAGGGAGGGAGGGAGGGAGGGAGAGGAAAGGGAAAGGAGGGAAGGGAGGGATGGAGGGAGGCTAAATAACTGTAGTTTCGTATGTGACTGAAAACACCACCACAGGGTATAGCTAACTCATTAACCCCTCCGCTGCGATTGGCATGGATTTGGCTTTCACTAGTAGCCTGGTAACTTATAGTCCTGGGTCTTTCTCTTCCTCTGTGGTGGATAGTGGAGTGTTTCCCATGTGGTATTGGTATGCTAGATATCCCCTCCCAAGGTGCAGGACTTCACATTTTTCTTAATTAAATTGTAGCAGCCATTTTTTGTTCCATTCCTGTAGCTTGGTGAAGTCTTCTTGTAGGAAATCCACAGTCAAGGGATTAATGGAATGGTTTTGAAGTGCAAGCAAGGTTACTGACAACAGGATTCAGGTGGATTGAAAAGCTATAAAAAACAAGACTTGCTCATCTGATCCGTTAGTCCAACACAGTAAGCCGCTGCCTGACCCCATGATGCTGTAGTGAGGGGGTGACCCTTCCCACACCCTCAGCCATGCACGCCCCACCCACCCAACTGCACACAGCCTTTGTACATGGTTTGCTTCACTCTCCAAAGCATTCTCAACTTTACACTAGTATGCCTGAGGGAAGGGAATTGCATGCTGTCCATTGAGAAGCATATTATTTGTCTCATAAAAGTAAAGTCTGTAAATCACAAACCACAGGATTATAAAGAATGAATGCACTGCGACTTTTAGCCAAACCTACGCCTGTACTTCCCTATACATACAATAAACTCAAGGGAAGCGTATGTTTGCTAACCTATACTTCCCTATACATACAATAAACTCAAGGGAAGCGTATGTTTGCTAACCTATACTTCCCTATACATACAATAAACTCAAGGGAAGCGTATGTTTACTAACCTATACTTCCCTATACGTACAATAAACACAAGGGGAGTGTGTGTTTGCTAATTTGTGTGCACTGTTCCGATCAGCATTCACAAAAATATACTCTTGAAAACTGAGCAGAGCAACAACGATACAAATGCTTGCAGAATAGAATGATTAGCTTTCTTTATTTCAACTGCAGTCTTATATCTCAGCTTCATTTTTCCAGAGTATTTCCTCATGAAGATCAATAATGGTAAGAGTGCAGGCTGGCAGATCTTCCCTCCTCCTCCTCCATCATGTTTAACACAAGATTTCCCCATGAGAATAAATGAAATTGGATGGTCTATGAGGTATTTCCAACTATTTCTGCCCCTTGCCTAAGCTTCTCTAGTGCCCAATACTACCCAATCTTCCCCTAACACAGTATATGCAGAGCTGTTCCTAAACCCACAAAATCACCCTACATCTCACTACTTAATTCATGCGCTCCAACTATGTCCCTTGCCTCAATCTTTCTTATGTCCTATGTTGCCAAAACCTCCCCTGTAGAGTATATGCAGGGCCTCTCCTACACCCATAACAACACACTAGATCTCACTACCAGTCATACAGTGCCTTGTTAATCTCCATGTCCAGCAAACTTTATTCTCAGCCTCCTCTACAGCAGTCCAAACTTGACCTGAATAATGTACCTCCCACCTCAAACTGTCCCTCAGAAAGCAGAAGCAGAGAGAGACAGCAAGAAGGCAGAGAGGAAAGGACAGGGACAAGGACCGGATACCTTCAAAGATTTTGTCTATACCATTGAATTCATTGAGGTCATCCGCTGCGCCCCCGCCAGGAAGGTCTTGGTCGGTGCACGTGCTGTCCCTGAACGAGCTGGGGAGGAAGGGAAGGGAGGTTATGGTCAAGGATATCACTAGCGTCAGACATTTTTAATCACCTGCAGAACAAAGGCTTTTTTTCAATCCTTTCTCCAATACTTGATGTGAAATAATGTGATTCTCCTTATAATGCATCACTAATAATGTATGTATTGAATGTAGTTTTAAGAGAGAATAAATTATAATACTGTGCCTGTCAAGAAGGGTATAGATCGACTGGCATTTCTCAAGCCTTATCAATACAAGGAAAATATTGAATAGGGAAAACTTATCAGGTGACTCTGCATATAAAGAGACACAAGATTAGAACATAAGCCTTCCCTCACCTGGTCCTCTTAGGTGGTGCTGGAGCCTGCTTGCCCTTCTTGTTGGTGGCGCGGCGGAGCTGGACAACGGTTGAGCGCGCCGACAGGATGCCCGGGCTGGGTCGCACGTCCCTGGGAAGGCTGGGGCTGCTGCTTTCATCCACGGTGTTGTGCTTGTTCTTGTTGCTGCGTCTGGGGAGGAGAGGAAGGGTCAGGTTAACCCGTCCGCTATGATTGGGATGAGTGGAATGGTCTAAAGGAGGAGACTGTGGTGGCAGCAAGTGAGTGGAGAGCAAATGAGGGAGAGATTGGACAAATAGAGACAAGGAGACAGGACTATCCCAGCTTAACTCATGCCCTGGAAATCACAAATAGGTAAACACACACACACACACACACACATGCACACACATACACAAAAAGAGTTCAGACGAGGGAAATTGTGAGTGAAGCAAAGCACAGGAATGAAGAAAGAACAGAGTCAGAAAAGGAGAGTTTTTTTTCTGGTGAGTGAAAAATGAGTGATGAAGAGGTGGTGGATCAAGAAGAGGGAAGAGGAGGAGAACAAGTAAAAAGCAACAACAATAGGGAAGAGAAGAAGGGAGAGAAAAAGCTTAGGTTAATGTGCACAACAGACTTATAGCGAAATGAAGATGGACTCACTGCCTGGCCGAGGAGGTTCTGGGGCTGGTGGGGAGCTGGTCCTCGCCGCCCCAGGGTTGGTGCGGCCCCGAGGGAGTGCCCCGGACCTTCCTGCCACCCCCGGCCGCCAGCTGCTGCTCAACCTCTGCACGGAAAAACACAAAAATGCCATAAATAAACGATCGCACACACGCCAAACACAGGAAGTCTATGGGCATAAAATCGTACACTAAATAATCCTGAATTACAGTTATACTAATCCTACAGAGCTAAGGGTCAGATGTATAATATAAACCACAGGAAATAGATATATGCAAATGAAGGGACCTGGGTTAGTTTGTCATGGGTGAAGGGCAGGGTTGGGTGAGGTCATGATGTGGAGGTGTGCGATGTGTGGTGTGATGTGAAATATGGAGTTAGGGGTGGGGTAGGTTAGGTTGTGTAATGTGGTGTGGTGTGGTACAGATATTCCTACATAACAAAGTACAGAAGTGAGGAAGCCTAAGGCCACAAAATCACACACTAAATGATCCTAAATGACAGCTATACAGGTCCTACACAGCCAAGGATCATGAGGTGTATAATATAAACAATAAGGAATAGATATACCATTCCTGTACGGCACATACTGTAGCAACCAGGAAATCCATGGGTTAAAAATGACACACTAAATGATCATGGATTACAGCTATACATGTCCTACACAGCCAAGGGTCACGAGATGTATAATATTACCATAGTGGGATAAATACATCATTCATACACCACAGAATACATAACAGTAGTTGGCTTTTACAAAACTTGCCTTTCCCTGCACATCCAAGAAAGAAGGAAAAAGAAAGAAAAACTGAATAACAAATGGAGGCAACACAAAGAAAAATAAATTAAAACGTAAAGAAATTTTGTGAGATATTTTGTGATTTATTTAGTTCAGGTCCTTTTTTTTAGCAACAGGAGGCAGGTCAAGGGGAATAACAAACAGAAAACAACAGCAAAAAAAGTCAACCCACTATACGCCACTTCAACAAAAGAGAACAGAACCACAAGAGGTCAAAAGAGACATCAATTTCGCGTGAACATAAAAATCTCGCACCCTCAGTGATGGAAGTCTCCTGGAACATGGTCTCCAGTGCGTGGTGGATGTGGGAGAAGGTCGGGCGGTCTCCAGGGCTCCACAACCAACACTGCTTCATCAGCTCGTACACACGCACCGGACACCCTTGAGGACAGTCCATCCTGCAAGCAAGAGAGAGGGGGTTACTAGTTATAATTTAATCCAAAGGCCAAAAAGGAGATGACTCAGGTGCTCATGAGTGTTTTTTTAAGGTTCATGGTACAGAAGAAGGCTCATACCACCAGGGCCATGAAATTACCCCTGGAAATGCCCACAACTATGAAAGCCTTGTCAAATGTGTAATTCCTTAAGTTCATGGTACAGAAGAAGGGTCAGACTACCACCAGGGCCATAAAACTACCCCTGGAAATGCCCACAACTGCTATGAAAGCCTCGTCAAATGTGTGCTTCCTTAGGTACATGGTACAGAAGATGGGGCAAACTACCACCAGAGTCATAAAACTACCTCTGGAAATGACCATAACTTATGAATGCCTTGTAGAATATGTGTACTTGGGTGCCAAACTGTTTAAGACTACGGCCCTAAATTCGACTAACAGCACTCACTCATACAGGAAGCAAAGTACTGTTACACTATACGCCCTCAGTCTATAACATAATACACAAAGACATGCTCACTTAACTCTTAGTAGCTTTTAAAAGGATCAGTTACAATACAAATCCAGCCCTGCCTCACCTGTATCCAGACTCCAGCAGGTGATACACATTGGTAAGGTCAACTCCAGGGTATGGTGAGACGCCGTAGGTGGCAAACTCCCACAGAAGAATGCCGAACGCCCAAACGTCAGACTGGAAAGGGGGTAACGGAGGGGTGAGGTGCGGGAAGGGCTGGTGAAGGTGTGGTTTTGAGTTGAATAGTGCTGTTGATAATCTTTCTTTTTTATTATTTATGTGTTCACTCTGAACTTCACTCTCTCTCCTTCCCTTTGGTAGAGAACTTATTATAGGCAAGGTGATGTGCTAAGATAGGCTACAATGCACTTTAGATACAAGAAAAAATATATAGCAAAAATAAGGCACTGTTGATAACCTTTCTTTCTCATTCACTCCATAAGCAAGACCCTCCAGCAAGATTTAAATAGCAATAATAATGATAAGATATACAACTGTTAACCTCTCTCTCTCTCTTTCTTTCACATTCACTCCAGTCACTCCTCACTTCACTCTCTCTCCCTTACCTTAGTGGAAAACTTATTATAGGCAAGACCCTCCGGCGCAGTCCACTTGATGGGGAACTTGGCGCCGGCATGTGCAGTATAGGTGTCGTCCCTCATGAGCCGCGCCAGGCCAAAGTCGGCGACCTTCACCAGATGGTTCTCCCCCACCAGGCAGTTACGCGCCGCCAAGTCCCTGGAAGTGATGAGGCTTAGTTAGCTTGTCATGGGTAAAGGGTAGGAATGGGTGGGGTCATGATGGGGGAGGTGTGCAATGTGGTGTGGTGTGAAGAAGGGTCAGACTACCACCAGGGTCATAAAACAAGTCCCTGGAAATGATGAGGCTTGGTTAGTTTGTCATGGGGGAAGGGTAGGGTTGGGTGGGGTCATGATGGGGGAGGTGTGCAATGTGGTGTGGTGTGAAGAAGGGTCAGACTACCACCAGGGTCATAAAACTACCCCTGTAAATACCCACAACTCCTATGAAAGCCTTATCAAATGTGTGATTCTTTAGGTTCACGGGTAGGTTAAGTCAGGTTGTGGTGATGTGCAATAAGGAGTTTTAAGGGCAGCATGGGCCAAGCAAGTCATATACCACAGACGTCACAATAAATGAAGTTTGCCTGTGCTACTAACGGACTGGGGTCGTCAAAAAGGCCCCTCGAGAAAGTGTACGAGCGCTGGAGCCACCACATAGAAAAGGAAAGAAAGAAAAAAAAAAAGAAAACAAGGTGGGTTTAAATCAGGTTTTGTCAGGTGTGTGGTGGACATAATTAATTTGGGTTTTAAGAAGGAAAAAAATAACAGAGCGAGTTAGACCTGTCACTCCTGAAGGCTTGTAAGAAAAATAAATGGGTGGGTGAAGGGAAGGCGGGGGCAACCTTACTACAGTCGTCCCTCAAATAGTACGGTTTCCAATAGTTCGGCTTCGGTTTTATACAGATTGTCATGGAAGATCTTTTAGGATTTTTAAATTTCCTGCTCATTGGGATATTTAAAAATCCTTAAAAATCTTCCGAGAAAATCCACATAAAACCAAAACCGAACTCTTGGAAACCGTACTATTTGAGGGACGGCTGTATATATATTGCTCTCTATTACCTCGGAACACTCTTAGAACTTTACATAATTATCACATATCACAGTGTCGGTAAATTTTCCGTGTCCCTTGCGGTAAAAAAATATAAATAAATAAATAAAAAAAAAATCAAATAATGGAACTCCAACCGTCTTTCTCGTTTATTAATATCCACGTCATTCATTATTCTAACTTTTTTTTCTAATGTAATAAGTTTGGTGAATAGGAGTGATGTTATTATTAGACTTCTGGTAACTGTAATGTGGATAGGCCTATGGTAATGATCTCTCTCTCTCTCTCTCTCTCTCTCTCTCAATAATCCTCTGACCCTATACAAAAACTTACTCTGTGGGTCTCAAGTTCTCAATGCTACTCAGTCCCTCCTCCTCCTCCTCCTCCTCCTCCTCCTCCTCCTCCTGGAACATTCCTCTCCCTGCTCCCTAGATCACTCTCCAGTATCAGGTTTCCTTCCCTCCCTAAAGCTAATATAGTGTTTCTCTCCCTCTCCTGTTCCTCCTCCAGTCTGGGTCATCCTTTCTAAGACCTGGATAGCTTGTCTTCTCCCCTCTCCCTCCATACTTCCTTCCCTCTCTCTCTCTCTCCTTCCTTCCTTCCTCTTCGATAAGCATTCTAATACCTGTCTGTCTTCCTTCCTTCCTTCCCCTAATTGATAAGCTTTCTACTACCTGTCTGTCTACCTTCCTTTCTTCCTTCCATCCCCTATTTAGTAAGCCTTCTACTACCTGTCTGTCTACCTTCCTTCCTTCCTTCCTTCCTTCCCCTAACTCATTGGTTCCCAACCTGGGGGTAAATTACCCCCTGGGGGTAATTTAGCAATTTTTCGGGGGTAATGGAGGGGTGACAGAAAAATGTTAAGAATTCTGAAAATCAAGTAAGCATTGGTATTAGGATTAATGTTAACTTAGTCTTAGTATTTTAAGTTGTAAAGTAAACCTATTATAAGTAAGTAACAAAGCTAAACCAAATAACAATAAATATAAAAAACTAATATACAGTATTAGAAAAGAAAAAATATATAGCACTTTCAACCACGAAGCCAAGAATTCCTCAACTAGCTTCAAATATGCAACTCCAACCATCTCACTGATGCTCTTGACAAAGAAATTATCTCTAGTGTTTTATATAAATGTTGACAACATTTTGTGAAAGGGGTAACATGCTTAATGTGGCATGCTAAATTGGGTAACAAGCTGAAAAAGGTTGGGAACCACTGCCCTAACTGATAAGCCTTCTACTACCGGTCTGTCTATCTTCCTTCCTTCCTTCCTTCCTTCCCTCCCCTCTTAGCTAAGCCTACCTGTTCTGTTCCTTTTTCCTTCATTGAGTGTGTAGCATTAACTTGTCATTTAGAGGTGAATAATATATATGGTTACTCTCTCCCTCTCTCTCTTTTTCCCTCTCCCTCCTTTACATTTTTCCTTCTCCTTCTTCACATTTTACAGATACAGAGACAGACTGAACACTAGGTAAACAGGGTGGTGCAAAAAAATCTTCCCTGTCTTTCCTTTTTACAAATACAAAGACAGACTGAACACTTGAAAAACAGGGTGATGCAAAAAATTTCTTCCCTCCCTTTCCTTTTTAGAGATACAAAGACAGATTGAACACTTGAAAAACAGAGTGATGCAAAAAATTTCTTCCCTCCCTTTCCTTTTTAGAGATACAAAGACAGATTGAACACTTGAAAAACAGGGTGATGCAAAAATTTTCTTCCCTCCCTTTCCTTTTTAGAGATACAAAGACAGACTGAACACTTGAAAAACAGGGTGATGCAAAAATTTTCTTCCCTCCCTTTCCTTTTTAGAGATACAAAGACAGATTGAACACTTGAAAAACAGGGTGATGCAAAAAACTCTTCCCTTTCTTTCCTCTTCTGAGATATGAAAACAGACACTTGAAAAAAAAAGGGTGCCACGAAAATTTCATCCCTCCCTTACCTTTTAAAAGATATCAAAACAAAAAACAGACTAAACAGGTCATGAAAAAAAAATACCCCTCAGAAAACACCTGTGACCTGACCTGCCCCCCTCCACCCCCACCCCTCGTTACCTGTGGATAAAGTTCCGCTCCTCCAGGTACTCCATGGCAGAGGCGACCTGGGTAGCCATGTAGAGCAGCACGACCTCGTTGACCTCCTCATGGCTACAGACCCGCAGGTAGTCTAGCAGGTTGCCTCGGGTCATGAACTCTGTCACAATGTAGAAGGGCGGCTCCCGGGTACACACGCCCAACAGCTGTACAAGGTTAGGGTGCTTCATGGCCTTCATAATTGCGGCTTCCTCCAGGAAGTCCTTCAGGGCCATGGTGTCCTCCTGAGGGTGAAGGTGGTGGTGGTGGTGGTGGTGGTGGTGGTGAAGTTAGGTTAGGTTAGGTAGTAGTAGTAGGTTAAGTTAGGTTAGTTGTAGTGGTAGTAGTAGTGGTAGTGGTGGTGGTGGTGGTAGTAGTAGTAGTAGTAGTAGTAGTAGTAGTAGTAGTAGTAGTAGTAGTAGTAGTAGTATCCTAAATCACATTATAAAACCCTTAATCTATAGTTCTTTCCCCTAATTGCATCCTGACTCCTATAATGACATCCTTAACATACCCTAGTTCATTATTATTATTATTTTATTACTATTACTAACAGAATGAGTGGCCAGAAGAGAGAATCAACTACTACTACTACTACTTCTACTTCTGCCAATCCTTCCAGCCCTTACAATCCTCTTGGGATGCTCACCTTGAGGGTCTTCACCGCCACGCAAATGTTGTATCTCTTCCACAGGGCCTCGTACACGTCGCCATACTGCCCGCCACCCAGCTTGTGCTTCATGGCAATGTCCGTGCGCTCTATCTCCCACTCGTCAGGCTCTGTGGGGTGAGGAGAGGGCACGATGTCTGAAATGCGTGGCGTTGTCGGAAATACCCTGCGTGTGTGATAGCAGCTACCCAGGGATGGCCCGGGCAGCGGCTACCACACATTGGGGCATTTCACAACAACGCAACATCTTATAGTGAAAACGTGGCTATGGGTTTAGGGCATAGTGTTAAATCTGTTGCTGGGAAAAATGGGGAAACTGACCTATTTTGAATCACTGCACTATCTTATAGTAAAATTGAGGTTCAGGATTCATCCCATGTCATAATTGCATAACTGTCGCTGGAAAAACACGTGAAAATCTGTGAATTTTGAAACAACTCAACATCTCATAGTGACAACATTGCTAACAATTTATTTTAAGTCACCTCAGCATCCAGTGTCAAGACATTTTCACCATACCAAACACACACACACACATATACAACCCCACACATGCACACACAGACTCTTCACTTCACCACCCAGTTTCAAGACATTATTTCCCAGACACACGCCCCAACACACACACACAAACACATGCACCACCTCCTCCTCCTCCTCCTCCCCCTCCCTTTCCCCTTCCCACGTACCAGGAGTGAGGCCAAACACAGTGGGCTTGTTCCTCTTGGGCGCAGGGTAGAGGAGCTGTGTGATGAGGCCGTCTGCATGCTGGGAGTGATGGTGAACCAGCTCGGCCAGCGTGTTGAAGCGAAACTCCGATGAGACGTACAGCTGTAAAAGTATGGTTAGATTAGGCTGTGTTGTGGTGAATGAGGGTTACGTAGCAGAGGTTAAAGGGGTGTAGCTAGTGTCATAAGAAGGACTAAGGGAACACAGTACAGTTAGCATGTTGAAATGAAGCTCAGATTAAATGTACAGCTGTGGGGGGAAGGTTAGGTTAGGTTAGGCTGTGTTGTGGTGAATGAGGGTTGCGTAGCAGAGGTTAAACGGGTATAGCTAGTGTTGTAAGAAGGAACAGGGGAACACAGTATAGGTAGTGTGTTGATATGAAGCTCAGATTAAACGTACAGCTGTGGGGGAAAGGCTAGGTTAGGTTAGGGGCTGTGTTGTGGTGTGTGAGGGCTCTTTAGCGGAGGTTTAGGAGATGTAGGGCGCATGTCGTAATAAGGTTTAAGGGACTGATGTGGCCAAGACTATTAATCCCACATTGTGAACGGTGATTTTGCTAGTCATTTCAAAGGAGTACAATAGGTTACGTAATTCACCGGCAACATAAATAAGCCGCACAAGTCATTCTTCATACTCTTCGGAAAATCGAGAAAAACTGGTCCATTTTCTTGGGCTAATGATATAAGCAATGTAAAGACCAATATATAACCTCATCAATGCTATATGGATGAGGGATTTCTTAACACAGAGCCTCAGAAAACTCACCTATTATCTCTACAAGCCTTTATATAGATACTACCCTCTCAAACCCTTCCCAAAAGAGCTCCTCAAACAGTGAGTATACAGTACCTTGGAGCCACACAAAACCCATCTATTATCTCTGCAAGACTATATAGACACTAGCCTTTCTAACCAACCCCCAAAGAGCTCCTATGACATTAAAAACCTCTTACTTTTGCAAGCCTTTCTATATAATTCCCAGCCTTTTTAACCCTTCCCAAAAACCTCCTCAAACAGCCAGTCTCTGCAAGACTTTATATACACACTAGCCTTTCTAACCAACCCCCAAAGAGCTCCTATGACATTAAAAACAACCTCTTACCTTTGCAAGCCTTTCTATAGTTCCTTACCTTTCTAAACCCTCAAAGAGCTCCTCAAACAGTCAGTCAATAGTACCTTGGAGCCCCACAAAATCCATTATATTATCTCAGCAAGCCTTCCTATAGTCACTAGCCTCTCTAAAAGCCCCTCCAGAGAGCTCCTATAACACAAATCCAACCTATTAACACTGCGAATCTTTCTATAGTTCCTGACCCTTTCTAACCCCACTAAAAGACCTCCTCAAACAGCTACAAAACCTACCTATTATCCCTACAAGCCTTTCTACATAATTCCCAGCCTCTCTGACCCATCCCAAAAGAACCCCTCATACAGCCACTCTACATTACCTTTGAGCTGTCATCCTCATTGATCCTGTAGTGGTAGACTCTCCCATTGTACCTCAGGGATATGGAGCGCTGGCCCGGCGAGCTCTCAGACTCCCTCACCAGGAAGGATCCATTGATGCCCGAGGAGAGGAGGTACTCAGCCGTGTTGCGCGAAATGGGTCCGTGGTACCAGGAGTGCTTCTCGAGGGAATTGACGGGGGTGATGTAGTTGGATGGCACCCACCCCACCTCGCCAGACCCAGCATGCGCCTCACACCACTCTCCAGACTTGTTGTAGCTCAGCACGCGCACCTGTTCACCTGTGGAGGGAGACGAGTGAGTATGGGGTGCGTCCTGACCCTGTACTGTATGTTATCACCCCCTGTTTGGTTGTAATGGGACAGAGGGTGTGGCTTGGAGGCATACTGAGACCTTGAGTGTTTCTGGCTATTCATTACTGCCTATCATGTGTTCCTGTACCCTGTTTGCTTGAGGAGGAAGGGATGGGTGAGTATGGGGTGTTCCCTGACCCTGTACTGTATGTTGTCACCCCCTCTTTGATTGTATGGGGAGAGAGGGTGTGTGAGGGAGGCATACTGAGACCTTGAGTGTTTCTGGCTACATCTCACTGCCTATCCTGTGTTTGAAGATGCCTTACACAATGACAATAACATAACATACACAACATACATAAATTTTTACTCCATGTCTGTAGAAAATTAAAATGGCCCTTATTTTCAAACATTCTCCTAATGGTATGGAAGCTCACCTCCTCTGTGAAGAAGAAGAAGATGAAAATGAAAAAGAGGAAAATGAAGACGAGGAAAATGAAGAGATGTGTCAGGAATTATTTTGCTGGAGTGTTGCTGTAAGGACGTTAAACAAAAAGAAGAAGAAGAAGAATGGGAAGATGAAGAAGAAGAAGAAAAAGAAGAGGAAGAAGAAGAAAATAAAGAATGTGTCAGGAATTAGCTTGGCAGTGTTGCTATTAGTACATCAAACAAAAAGAAGAAGAACAGATGTGTCAGGAATTAGCTTGCCAGTGTGTTGCAAGTATAAAGTGCGGGTCTGTCTTTGTTGTTGTGCTCTTAAAGTAGATCACCCACACCTCTGCCAGCAAAGACAACAGCTGCAATAGGTGATACTACTACAGGGCAGGGAGTAAGGACCTCAGCCAGTGACTCCATACCAAACACAGGAGCAGCAACAGAGGGAGAGAGAGAAAGATAGTTTAGCAAGAGGAGACAGATACATGATTACTACTACAGGGCAGGGCGTAAAAACCTCAGCCAGTGACTCCATACCAAACACAGGAGTAGCAACAGAGGGAGAGAGAGAAAGATAGTTTAGCAAGAGAAGGAGACAGATACATGATTACTACTACAGGGCAGGGCGTAAAAACCTCAGCCAGTGACTCCATACCAAACACAGGAGTAGCAACAGAGGGAGAGAGAGAGTGACAGTTTAGCAAGAGAAGGAGACAGATACATGATTACTGATACAAGGCAGGGCATAAAAACCTCAGCCAGTTGCCCAATACAGGAATAGCGTCAAAGGGAACAGCTGATACGTAAATGAACAGAGGTATGTACGTCGGTCATATTAAATTAACAATGGGAAGCGCGAGATTGTGATTTATGATTCTAATTGTTCCGAGTATGAAAGAACACACACACACACACACACACACACACACACACACACTTATACAATTAGAAGCTGAAATAGGGAACATGTCTGAATACAAATAGGTAAATACACACACACACACACACACACACACACACACACACACACACACACACACACACACACACATACTTGCAGGGATGAAGATGACCATTTCAACGCACAAACACACACACACACAAACACACACAAGCACAAACAAACAAGCACTCAGCACAGAGGTGTATGTGTGTATGTATGTATGAGTGTGTGTGTATACATCTGAAAGCCAGCCAGCCAACCACCCAATCACAGAGAGAAAGCTCCTGGGACCATGTGTTGCTCTTAGCCAATCACAGCACTCCTTTCTAATGCTATCTGGCTTGTGATTGGACGCAGGATGGGACAGGCAACTATTAGGAGACATTCGCCCCCTTAATGAATGCAAGGAAGGGGGTGAGGGAAGGCATATTAGAGGAGGGTTTAGGGTTTGTTAGGTAGAAAAACCCAGTACCAGCGACAGACCAAATTTTTGCCACGATATAAACCCCCCAAGAAAAGATGATGCATAGACTGATCACAAATGCGTTGATATATGTTATGAAATGGTTTGCGTGAGTGATGATTTTTTCTCATAATTCTCGCTTAGAGGGGGCTTTAAAAAACATGATCCCCACAGCTACTGGGTTAATAGAGGTTGATAGAGGATATATTTGGTCAGGTTGAGACATAGACAGACATACACATAGTTAAATTAAATGGAAAATGGAAATAATAGTAATAGTATGATAGCTTAGTAGACTTGATAGATAGAGGTTGAATTAGGGCAGGCTGAGATAGAGAACGACAGATAGATAGAAGATAATGATTAAAATAGAACCAGAAAAGGAAAAGAAAGGAAGGAAGGAAGGAGGAGGAGAAATAAATAAAAGAAGGGAGAGAGAGAGAGGGAGGAAGAGGAGGAGATACTGGAGGAGAGGAAGGGAGGGAGAAAAGTTTTAAGTACAGGGGGGGGAGGGGGGGGAGAGAGAGAGAGAGAGAGAGAGAGAGAGAGAGAGAGAGAGAGAGAGAGAGAGAGAGAGAGAGAGAGAGAGAGAGAGAGAGAGAGAGAGAGAAGAGGAAAGTTAACCGCTGGGAGAAATTACAGACAGGTGTGTGTGTGTGTGTGTGTGTGTGTGTGTGTGTGGTGCATTAATAGACGAATCTCAAAACAGGAATAGATTTAATAAGAAAAAAAAATGTATTATTATCTTACATATGAATTGCCTTAGATAATACTACCCCCTAACACATTTATTATTTATGAGTGTTATCTTTGCTTATCTGTATCTATCTTAAGGACGAGGGGAAGGAAGGGTGAATTTAATGAGAGGAAGGAGTTTGATAATGATGATGATGATGATGATGATGATAATAATAGCAATAATAATAATAATAATAACAATAATAATAATAATAATAATAAAAAGGATGAAAAAGTAATGTTGGAAGAAGAAGAGGAAGAAGAAGAAGAGGAAGAAGGAAAAAAAGCAGGACGAGGAGGAGAAAAAGAAAACAAAGAAGGTGAGGAAGAAGAAGAAGAAGAAGAAGAAGAAGAAGAAGAAGAAGAAGAAGAAGAAGAAGAAGAAGAAGAAGAAGGAGAAAAAAGATGAAGGAGAAAAAGAAAAAGAAGAAAAGAGGAGAAGGAGCAGAAGAGGAGGTTATGGAAAACGAAGTAAAAATAATAATAAAAAAAGAAGAAAAAAACCCATCAGAGAGAGTGAAAGGAGAGGAGGAGGAGGAGGAGGAGGAGGAGGATTAGGCAAGGCAATGTCAGTGTGGGGGAGGCTGTGACGTTCCTGCCAACATGAAGCTTATGATCTCTCTCTCTCTCTCTCTCTCTCTCTCTCTCTCTCTCTCTGATTTTTTTCTTATCTTCACTTTGTCCTCCTCCTCCTCCTCCATTTCTTCTTCTTCTTCTTCTTCTTCTTCTTCTTCTTCTTCTTCTTCTTCTCCTCCAGATGTCAATTGATTTTTATGTAACAATGAGGAGGAGGAGGAGGAGGAGGAGGAGAGAACATTTGAAGAGCATCTCTCTCTCTCTCTCTCTCTCTCTCTCTCTCTCTCTCTCAACTCCTTTTTCTTTAAATCGACCTGTCTTGAGTGACACAGAGAGAGAGAGAGAGAGAGAGAGAGAGAGAGAGAGAGAGGTCAAGGTTGAGCAATCAGTCCCTGAATAACGCCATTTATTCATCGTTTGCGGCAAGGAGGAGGAGGAGGAGGAGGAAGAGGAGGACAAAATACGACGATTAAAGTTATGTGAAAGAAAAAGAGATGAAGGAAGGGAAGATGAAAATGAGGAGGAAGAGGAGGAAGAGGAGTGCGTGGGAGGAGTGACTTCGAAGGGATTTAGCGAGTAGTTTGAAAGTTGCCTCCTCCTTCTCCTCCTCCTCCTCTTCTTCCTCCTCCTGCCATGGGCTTTAAAGTGTGCACTGTAGTGTTGGACAAGGAGGGGACAGGAGGAGGAGGAGGAGGAGGAGAAAAGGGGGAAGAGTTGTGGCTGTGGTTAACTCCTCCTCCTCCTCCTCCTCCTCCTCC
>NC_066524.1:21921012-21938512 GCF_024679095.1 Eriocheir sinensis
AATTTTCTGACTCAAGGCCAATAGTAACTGTTTCGGGTTTTGCAGGTTGAAATCAACAAAGAACGTCCTCACTTTGTTGTATAGAAAGTCTCATTATTTTAAAGAAGCATATATGAATTTTCTGAGTCAAGGCCTATAGTGTTTGTTTTGGTAGGTTATGTTAGAGTATCTTCAAACACATGATAGCCAGCCCCTTATGGTATAAATCAACAAAGAACGTCCTCACTTTGTTGTATAGAAAGTGTTTGAAGATACCCTAACATAACCTACCGAACCAAAGCAAACACTACAGATCTTGACTCAGAAAATTCATAAGAACATAACATAAGAACATAAGAACGCAGGAGTCTACAAGAGGCCGGTAGGCCTGTACGAGGCAGCTCCTTTAATTCATATATCTTTCCTTACTAATGAGACTTTCTATACAACAAAATGAGGTCATTCTGTGTAAGATAAGGATGGAGGGAGGGAAAGAGGGAGTATTGAAGAAAATATAAAAAGGGAGGGAAAAAAGGGGTGATAGGTAGGAGAAGAGAGAGAGAGAGAGAGAGAGAGAGAGAGAGAGAGAGAGAGAGAGAGTATGGGAATAAATGGAAAAAAAATGAGAATGAGAATGAGCAGGGAAGGAGGGGCAATACTCTCTCTCTCTCTCTCTCTCTCTCTCTCATACCATACCTTTTGGCAACACCGATTTTTGTCCCTAAACTCAACCCTGGCAACAGAGAGAGAGAGAGAGAGAGAGAGAGAGAGAGAGAGAGAGAGAGAGAGAGAGAGAGGATATTAAATGATGATGCCTCTTGTCACTGTCTGTCGTTGTTGTTGTTGTGAAATGGAAGATGAAAAAGAAGAAAAAAAGGAAGAGGAGGAAGAATAAGGAGGAAGAAGAAAAAGTAAATAAAGGAAAAATAAACAAAAAAATAACAATAACAACAACAATAACGAAGATATGCTGATGATGATGATGATGTTGCTGAGCCTATGATGCAATATGTAAACAAACCATTGCGTCATAACAAGATGCGAATGACGTCATCACAGAGAGAGGCCGGTGGTGGTAGTGGTGGTGGTGGGGGGGGTGATTTTACCCCCCTCCTCCTCCTCCTCCTCCTCCTTCTTCTTCTTCTCCATCACCACCATCATCACCATCACACAGTTCTCTCTCTGTCCTCTCTCTCTCTCTCTCTCTCTCTCTCTCCTCGTCTCTTCGCTCACTTACAGTCTATGAGAGAGAGAGAGAGAGAGAGAGAGAGACTGTAGACATCCCGGATACCTTGATCATTACCACCAATGCCACCTCTCTCTCTCTCTTTCATATAAGAATACATGAATAATCCACCTAAAAAAATCACACACACACACACACACACACACACACACACACACACACACACACACACACACACACACACACACACACACACACGATAAATAAAATAAAAAAAACGTACACAATATTTTCCATGAGTGCAAATTTACGCATATAAACGAACCCTTAACGCCACACACACACACACACACACACTTATCAATGGCGAGTTTAAGAGAAAAAAAAAAGGAAAAAAGAAAAAAGCAGCAACCATTTACTCCACCCGATCGATAGGAAGAAGAGGAGGAGGAGGAAGACGAGGAGGAGGAGGAGGAAGGGGAGGAAGGAAGGAAGGAAGCGTAGTAACAAGTTCCCCAATGAAATTAAAGTCGGCCTGGGAAGTATTTACAGAGAGAGAGAGAGAGAGAGAGAGAGAGAGAGAGAGAGACAAAGTCTACTTCCGCTAGTCTCTCTCTCTCTCTCTCTCTCTCTCTCTCTTACGCACTCAGGCACGCTCGCACGCCCTAACAAGTCTCTCTTCATATTATATGCTTGTCTCCTCCTCCTCCTCCTCCTCCTCTTCCTGTCATCTTCCTTCCATCTGAAGAAGTCAACGCTTCAAAATGCAGCAACAACAATAAAAACAGTAGTAGTAGTAGTAGTAGTAGTAGTAGTAGTAGTAGTAGTAGTAGTAGTAGTAGTAATGTGCACGATTAATTTAAAATCAAATAGAAATTAATAGTTTAAATAGATTACTCTGAAAAATGTGTGTGTGTGTGTGTGTGTATGTGTGTGTGTGTGTGTGTGTGTGTGTGTGTGTGTGTGTGTGTGTTCAAACTGCTGAGATGGAACTGTTTCTTCATCCATATAAGAAAATATTATGAAACTGACGACTGCGGAGGAGGAGGAGGAGGAGGTGAGAAGAATCTTTGATCAACAATACTCGGCAGCTTCCACCACACACACACACACACACACACACACCGTCAGGACGATCTTTGGGGACGAATTAGAGAGAGAGAGAGAGAGAGAGAGAGAGAGAGAGAGAGAGAGAGAGAGAGAGAGAGAATCTATTTACGCCTGGGTTATCGACACTAAGCTATTCATAAAGTTACACACACACATACACGCACACAATGCAGGAAGGAAGGTCGCCATTAACCACACACCGAGAGAGAGAGAGAGAGAGAGAGAGAGAGAGAGAGAGAGAGAGAGAGAGATTCATTACCAAATCATCCCCACGTCTCGTCCTAAATACGGTTTCGCCTTTGTCCATCTGAATGACACACACACACACACACACACACACACACACACACACACACACACACACACACACACACACACGGTCTCCCTTACACTCGATCAACTGACAAGCTTCCTCAGACAACCTCTCTCTCTCTCTCTCTCTCTCTCTCTCTCTCTCTCTCTCTCTCTCTAACTGTACAGCCTTGATCTTGCTTAAGGAAGTGACTTAAAGACGCACTGAGAGAGAGAGAGAGAGAGAGAGAGAGAGAGAGAGAGAGAGAGAGAGAGAGAGAGAGAGAGAGAGAGAGAGAGAGAAAACCGGTATAGTTAGTCTGTTACCTCCAGCCATAACGAGATATCTTTGACACACACACACACACACACACACACACACACACACACACAAGAAAAGGCAAGCAAAATACTATCCATCCAATCATACATAAAAAAATATATATTACTCTCTCTCTCTCTCTCATATCCACACACTGTTCAACGAGATCATGAGAGAGAGAGAGAGAGAGAGAGAGAGAGAGAGAGAGAGAGAGAGAGAGAGAGAGAGGAAGGAAGGAAACGTGCGAGTCCCGTTATAGTAATGATAAGGAGGAGGAGGAGGAGGAGGCGGAAGATAATGCAAGTTCTCACTCTCGTAAAAATCTTGATAATCCTTAATTTTCTCTTTCTCTCTCTCCCTCTGACTAAAGACATCGGCACTTGTAGATTCCTCTGACTCAAGACATCGGCACTTGTAGATTCCTCTGACTCAAGACATCGGCACTTGTAGATTAAGATAAGGATAACAGCACTTTCCTATCACACTATCTTAACAATAATAAAGATAATAACAATAAGGAGACAAGGAAAACACAAAAAGAGAATATGAGAGAGAGAGAGAGAGAGAGAGAGAGAGAGAGAGAGAGAGAGAGAGAGAGAGAGAGAGGATGCTTCATCACTACTCTCATATGACAGATTATGTAACACACACACACACACACACATTCCCTATCTCCTATCCTTTCTTTATTATGAGTCAATCCTACTTTGATTATATCTTGATGTCATTATAATTCCACATATATGTATTTAATAACCAACTTCAGACATTTCAAACTGACCTTTCTTTTGGCCACTCAATTCTATAAGTATATTTATTTTTATATGAGGAATGTATAGCAGACCTTTATTTATTTCTATTTCATTTTATTATATTTATTTGATTTATATTTTTTTGGCAGTGAGCTGAAGTGTGTTCCTGTGCAAAGCTTTACCGCTGAGGCTTCAGACATGTGCTTGTGGGCTCTTATTTACATTTACTTACCTATTCTATTTTTTCCCTTTAGCTGCTTCCTCTACCCTTAGAAAAACAAAGGTATGGGCCTGTATAAAGCCTCCCAAGTGTGTCTTCAGAGTTTAAGGAATTGCTGCACTCCACACATATAGTAATGCCCCAGGGGTTGTATTGGTTAGTCTCATGTCTATTGCATCTAGTGTAGTCGCAACGTATACCCCAAAACATACACTTGCCCCTAGCATTAATTGCAGGTTCACTAGTACTCATTGACTGACATACTGATTGGGCTGTAAATTCATGGCACCGTGACTGCACTGGTCATGTGGAGCCAAAAAATGAGAAAATAAAGAGGAAATGAATAAAGTACAAAGAGAAGAATGAGAGAGTAAGACTGAAGAAGGAAAATCAGAAACCAATATAATATACCTTGTTTAAAATCGTAAAATTATAAAAAGTTAAAAGTTGCAAAATGAGTACTCATGGATTTGCAGGTTCATACATTCGCCGACTTACACCAAGGCAGCCACAAAGGAATTTTCATGCCCTTAAACATATCATACCAAGCAAAATATTCACTAATGATCCTTCTACATATAAAAATAAGGTAATGAAACTACGAAACGGGTATTGCAAATTGGATCGTAACTACAAGCACCAGCTCAGCTGATGGACGTAAACAAATAGGCACATCAGTTGTTGTCCAGGGCAGATATTGGCTATACAGGAGCTTTACAGGGCAGATATTGGCTATACAGTAGTTGTTCAGGGCAGATATCGGTTATACAGTTGTTGTATAGGGCAGATATCGGCTATACAGGAGCTTTACAGGGCAGATATCGGCTATACAGGAGCTTTACAGGGCAGATATCGGCTATACAGTAGTTGTTCAGGGCAGATATCGGTTATATAACAGTAATGGTACCAGACTGCCTGCCATAATGTACTGTACTAATGCCCGGGTAACATATCGGCACCTCAGGGTATGTGCGACTTTAACATCAACAGCACAAGTGTGTCATAAGGTACTACTACCATCTATGTGACAGTAATGGTACCAGACTGCCAGCCATAATGCACTGTACTAATGCCCAGGTTACATATCAGCATCTCAGGGTATGTGCAATTTCATTTTAACATCAGTAGTGAAAGCATGTCATGATCTACTATAAACTACCTGTCCCTATGTCTAGCTAAGATCGTTGCCCCTCAGGGTATGTGCGATTTTACATCAATATTCCCAAAGGATGGAAAGATGTATCTACAGATTCACTAATACTTTCAACAGGTTTTAATAATGATATAACTACATGTATAGACTCTGTTGGCAGCTCCCTTCATTGTTATCTATTGTTACTTGATTGTCATATCCAATGCTGAAAGAGTTAATTGAAGGGACACTTGTAATAGATTCTAGTAACTTGTTTCACTCATTAACCACTTGAGTGCAGATTTCCTACAGTAAGACCTCACCAAGCTACAGGAATGGAACAAAAAGTGGCTTGTTCAATTCAATGAAGAAAATATTAAGTCCTGCACCTTGGGAGGGGATATCCAGCATACCAATACCACATGGGAAACACTCCACTATCCACCACAGAGGCAGAGAAAGACCTGGGGCTATGTTACCAGGCTACCAGTGAAAGCCAAATCCGTGCCAATCGCAGCGGAGGGGTTAATAGCTTGGTGAAGAAAAGAGTTCACTTGTCCCTATGTCCAAGTAAAAGCAATGGACCTGTGTATTGGAAGTTGCCTTGCTAATACACATGATGGCTCTAGGGTCACAAAGGTAATGCATATGATGGCACTAGTTACAAAGGTTGAGGTCATGCAGTTCCCACACCAGCCAATGACCTTTCTTGTTTGTCTCATTCCTTCCCTTCCTTCCTTCCCTTCTTTCATTCACACACACATACACGACATGCTGACTCCTATGCCTCTAAAACTATCACTGAACATAAGCATCACATGACATAGGACCTTTATTCATTTATTTATTCAATGTTTACTTGGCAGTCTCATTTTCTCATTTTCCTTGTTATTTTCTTTTTTTTTATTTATTCACATACCAGATACTTATGGATTCCCTTCCTCCTTTTGTTTCCTCGGTCAAGTTTTCTCATTTTTACTGTTATTTTCTTATTATTCTTATTATCATTATTATTTCCCCTGTCTCTCATCCACACCCAACACATGCAGGAAAACACAAGCTCAATACATAGGCTATACTGGGTCAAGACATAATAAAGAAAATTATATAGGCAAATAAATACATAAGGAAAACCAAAGTATGGGAAAGCTATCAATACTAACCACAGAATGACCAGACATACACAACAGACAGCTCCTCACCTCCACACACAGACACAAGACAGGCAGACAGACACACCCTCAAGCAGAGACAGCACAGGCAGACACAACAGACAGCTCCTCACATCCACACACAGACATACAGACACAGACAGACCCTCACACCCACAAGCAAAGACAGCACAGGCAGACACAACAGACAGCTCCTTACCTCCACACACACACAGACACAGACACAAGACAGACAGACACACCTTCACACCTTCCAGCAGAGATAGCACAGACAGACACAACAAACAGACAGACAGACCCTCACACCCACAAGCAGAGACAGCACAGACAGACACACCAGACATACAGACTTTCACCCCAGACACACAGGCAGAGAGTTCAGAGGCAAGGAAATGTAAAGGAGAAAATAGGAACAGGTGAATTATGAGAATGAAGAAGAGAAAAAATGTTTGTAAAAAGAGAAGAATATGAAAGAATAAGACAGATGAAGAAAAAGGAGAATAAAGCAGTGGACAAGAATAGTGAATTAGTAAAGAAATAAAGAAATAAAGAGAAAATAAGTTAGTGAGTATCTAGTGAATGAGAAAATAAAAAGAAAATAACAAAAATATGAGATTACTACACTGCCAAAGATAAGATAATGTGAATAACTAAAATGAGTAAAAGATTCAAGATGAGTAACAGACTGACAAAGAAATAAATTATGACTAAATGAGATCTTGGGGGCAACTCTCATTACCCTCCCCTCCCCCCCCTAGCCTACCCCAGCATCAGTTACTCACCCCAGACACCACCCAAAAAAGAATGAGTGATGAATGAGAAAGAAAAAAAGAGTAAGTAATATATCTTGAAGGCAGCTGTCAATATTTGTCCCCTGTCACCCCATGTCCTCCCAGCCTCACCCCTGCCTCAGTTACTCACAATAATCATGAGTTAGGGAAGGAAATGGTGAGTAAATTGAGTAAATATGATTCTGGAGGCAGCTGTCATTACTCACGTCCCCCCCTTACTCACCCCGTGTACTCACAAGAAAACATGAGTAAGGAAAAAAATAATGAGTAAATGTGAGTAACTGGATAATGTATGATCATGGAGGCAGCTGTCATTATACACACCCCTCCCTCCCAGCATCCCCCCGCCCCCCTTACTCATCCAGTGTACTCACAGAAAACATGAGTATGGAAAAAAATAGAGAAAATATGAGTAAATACAATTCTGGAGGCAGCTGTCATTACTCACATCCCTCCCAGTAACCCCTGGCCCCTCCCAGCATCCACCCTTACTCATACTCACAGAAATCGTGAGTAAGGAAGAAAAGAATGCAAAAATGTGAGTAAATACGATTCAAGCGGCGGCTGTCATTACTCACATCCCTCCCAGCATCCCCCCGCCCCCCTTACTCATCCCATGTACTCACCAAAATCATGAGTAAGGAAGAAAATGATGAGTAAAAAGGTTAAATATGAGTATATACGATTCTGGAGGCAGCTGTCATTTACCCCTCCCTCCCCTTTATCCCCTGGCCCCTCCCAGCATCCACCCTTACTCATACTCACAGAAGAGATGAGTAAGGAAGAAAATTATAAGAAAATAGAGAAAATATGAGTAAGTACAATTCTGGAGGCAGCTGTCATTTACCCCTCCCTCCCCACCCACCCCCTCCCAGCATCATCCACCTTTACTCATACTCATCCCACATACTCACTAAAATCATGAGTAAGGCAGAAAATAGAGAAAATATGAGTAAATACGATTCTGGAGGCAGCTGTCATTTACCCCTCCCACCCCTTCATCCCTGCCCACCCCCCCTCCCAACATCATCCACCCTTACTCATATTCATAAAAATCAAAAATAAGGCAGAAAATGGTGAGTAAGTAGAGAAAATATGAGTAAATACGATCCTGGAGGCAGCTGACATTACCCCTCCCTCCCCTTCATCCCCGGTCCCCCTCCCAGCATCATCCACCTTTACCCATATTCATAAAAATCATGAATAAGGAAGAAAATGGTGAGTAAGTAGAAAAAATATGTGTAAATACGATCCTGGAGGCAGCTGTCATTACCCCTCCCTCCCCTTCATCCCCGGTCCCACCCCACCCTCTCAGCATCATCCACCCTTACTCATCCTCACCCGGCGTACTCACCATTGTGCTCGGTGAATATATTAGCCCCGGCGGTCCTGATAATCTCCCTTCCAGAGCGGTATTTGGCCTTGCTGGCGCGGGTGATGGTGCCTGAGGAGCCTGCTGAGGACGAGCCGAGGTGCCGCTCCTTGCCTTGCTGGCCGCCCATGACTCACCCTCACTCACTCTCTCTTGGGTATAGCATAATGGCGCCCTTTCCTAGTGTTTTAGGTCCCGGCATCACCTCTGGGTCACGCCCGGCCCCGAAATGTCCGGGTGAAAGGTCAGGCGAGGGAGGGCCATGACACGTCCATCTTGGAGGCTCAACGCAGACTGCCCGCCGCGGCCACTCGCTCGTCATGGCGCCACTGTTCCCTTATTTTACTCCACTCCCACCTTATAATACGGCACGAATCAATCCAATAATACTAAAGAAATTAATGCAGGATGATTTTATGTGGTGTACCTATGTTAACACAGACTCCAGCGGTTACTCATTGCATATGGCGCCACTGTTCCCATATTTTAATCCACTCCCAGGCAATATTACGACACGAATCAATCAAATAATACTAAAGAAATTAATGCAGGATGATTTTTTCGTGAGATATAGCTATTAACACAGACTCAAGCGGTTACTCATTGCATATATGGCGCCACTGTCCCTTATTATACTCCACTCCCAGGATATAATATTGCACGAATCAATCTAATACTATAAAAAAATCAACATAATATATACACTGCTATATTGCGACAGTCTGGGAGCGATATGTCACCTTCTACGCCTGTCATTTTTCATATCTGACTCATCTCCACATGTCATTTTCATGTGACTCATCTTTCATACCTGACTCATCTTCCATATCTGACGCATTTTCCATACCTGTCACTTTCCATACCTGACTCATCTCCCATACCTGTCACTTTCTATACCTGACTCATCTTCCATACCTGACTCATCTCCCATACCTGACTCATCTTCCATGTCTGACTCATCTTCCATACCTGACTTATCTTCCATACCTGACTCATCTCCCATACCTGACTCATCTTCCATGTCTGACTCATCTTCCATACCTGTCACTTTCCATACCTAACTTATCTTCCATGTCACATTCCATATTTGACTAATTTTCCATACCTGTCACTTTCCATTCTTGACTCATCTTCCATACCTGAGTGTCACCTACCATTGCATTCAGGCCAAGAATCTCTCAATCAGTAGAGCTGGAATCATCTCTAAGCTTATTTAGCATCAGTTAGACTTCATCTCACTATGTCTTGGATTTGTCTCATTATCATATTGAACATCAGCTTAAAGAGTCTGTGTAGAAGATAAAAATTGTTCTTGGCAGGCTTGGCACATATGCTGAATGCTAATACATTATCCTCAGAAAAGATTGGATAGCTTCATAGACAGGGAGTAACATAATATAGTCCCAGGTCTTTCTCTGCATCTGTGGCGGATAGTGGTGTGTTTCCCATGTGGTGCTGGTATGCTGGATTTCCCCTCCCAAGGTGCAGGACTTTATATTTTTCTTCACTGAATTGTAGCAGCCACTTTTTGTTCCATTCCTGTAACTTGGTGAAGTCTTCTTGTAGAAAATCTGCAGTCAAGGGGTTAAAGCTCCACGGCAACAAAAACATAGCCAGGCTGATATAAGCCTTAAAAATGTTTGACTCCAGAAGAACAAACTGCCCAGTGCCAGCCTGCAACCAGTACTAGCATGTCTTCTTCTTAGTTATTTTCCATTTAACAAATTTGTTCTTTGGGAATATCCTGATACCAATCTCACAAAATTTGAGTAAGTACTGAGCTTCAAGTTATGACCCAATGGAGTGCTCTAACTACTAAAGGTCATAGGTTACAGGTATATAACTGTTAGTAATGTGGTGGAGGCAGGTGTGACTATCCTCAGGGTTAGCTCACACACAATGACACAGCTGTTAGAGGCACACCAAGATCTTTAATATCAGGTTATTTACACACAGACTAGACAGATATATAAAGACCATCAGTTGTTACATCTCTGAATATATAATTATGTATGTATGAATATGCATATACACATGTATGAATTTCCATGACGTAACATCACAGTGAGGGCTCGGGGCAACACAACCAATGCATAGCAGAATGGGGCGTGATCGGAAACACTGGGCCCGAACCAAAGCAACACTGCAAAGCCTCACTCGTACCAGGTGGACATGAAGGAAAAAACAGGTTACACGCTATGCTTTTGTTCCATAATGTATGTGCCAGTCTTACCAGTGCTGAGAGCTTGGAAAGAAAGTGTTCTCCTCGCCCTGTTGTGTTTATTGGGCCTGGTTATCGCAGTGAGCCAACACAAGGACATTCTGCTGGGCTTATGCGAGTCTCGGGATGTGAGGTGATGCGGGTAATTGCATCACGACAGGGAAAACAACCACTTCCTTCGTATAACATAATCTGCAGACCTAAAGAAATACACTGAACGAAATGATTCTCTCTCTCTCTCTCACACACACACACACACACACACACACACACACATCAAGTTTCCGGAAATCAAGTAGTGGTCCAATTAAACACATACAAACTTACAGAAGAAAACCTTAAAATAATACATACTACAAATAGCAAGTGAAAATATACAAAATAGAAGTAAATCAGTTCCTTAACAAAAATATATACTAGATAGCTCTTTGTCTTTTCACAGAGGCGAGCCACAACTGCTGGCCGGCCACTTTGTACACTTGTAGAATCAAAAAACAACACGAGGAAGATGAAAAATTAAACTGAAAAATCTCACACAATTCTATGGATAACAATTATAATGATGGAGGATCGTTAGCACATGCAGGGCAAAGCACATACTACACAGGTGCCTCGCCCAGCACATATGGAGGTACAGATATAAGCAACAGTGTGCCGTGTGCAAGTGACGGAGGTGATTATAAATGATTCTGGGGAGGGAGTTTGAATGCAGTGATGGTGCAGTGGATGGCTTGGATCAACAGTGACAACCTCCCATCTTGAAGACACACACACACACACACACACACACACACACACACATTCAGGAGGGCCAGCCTGGGTCACACTCACTCAGATGGCAAGTAGGTGGTGGAAACTGAGCCCTGACAAGCAATACACAGAATGATGATGAGTGTGTCGGAAAATGTGGTAATATGTGTTAGGTCTAGTGTGCGTAACAGCAATGCAATCCAGTTCTTCTATGAGGTGTTTGATATAGGGTGTGGTCATTTTCAGGGGTAGTTTGATGGTGGTAATGTGACCCTTCTTCCGTACCCTGAACCTAAGAAAACACAGATTTGACAAGGCTTTTCCAGGAGTTTTGGGTATTTCCAGGGGTAGTTTGATGTCCCTGGTGATAGCTTGACCCTTCTGCTGTACCCTGAACCTGAGAAAACACACATTTGATAAGGCTTTACTGGGAGTTGTGGGCATTTCCAGGGGGAGTTTGATGACCCTGGTGGTAGTTTGAGTTCTTCCATACCCTGATCCTAAGAAAACACACATTTGACAAGGCTTTTCTAGGAGTTTTGGGCATTTCCAGGGGTAGTTTGATGACCCTGGTGGTAACTTGAGCCTGCTGGTGTACCCTGAACCTGAGCAAACACACATTTGACAAGGCTTTTCTGGGAGTTTTGGGCATTTCCAGAGGTAGTTTGATGACCATGATGGTAGCTTAAGCCTTCTTCCATACCCTGAACCTAAGAAAACACTCATGAGGGCCTGACTGATCTCATTTTTGGTCTTTGAAAACAGGTGATGTGCGGGGTGGACACATCTCACTATACCAACACAACACACACTGGCCCACATGTCTGCCACAGCAAGGATATGACACCCAGAAAACTATTGTCAACTTAACTGTACAAGGAAAGGAGGGAGACTAAAGCATTATTAATATGTTTCTGTGTATGTGTGTCTCTATATGTATGAAAATAGGTAAAAATGAATGGGAAATGATAGAGGATGGTTGTAGTTAACTTAGAATGACACCCAGAAAACTATTGCCAACTTAACTGTGCAAGGAAAGGAGGGAGACTAAAGCATTATTAACATGTTTCTCTGAATGTGTGTGTTTGTGTGTGTCTATATGTATGAAAAAAAGATAAAAATGAATGGGAAATGATAAGGATGGTTGTAGGTTAACTTAGAATGAGCGGAATGGTGAGATAGCAAGTATTAAAACCAAAGGAATGATTTAGTATGGAATGTCCAAGATTTAGCTCCATAAATGCATCTGTAACCAACACATACATGCACACACTCACTTCACGTAACTTTCCCTCCTTCAAAGACTATACGTGTACCAAGTGTAGGATATTCAGCGCCTTCTAGAGACCCCTAACGTGAAGGTGACGCGAATAGCTCAGAAAAATAATTACTATAGATTAAGCCACTATATCTATCTAATCAGGACAAGACACCATCAGTTTCTCCATTAATAATCCTGCTCATGTATTTCTTTCCTTATGTTAAATGATAGGAATTGAACTGTTGCTTGCATTGGTGATGATAGGCCAACCTCCTTGATGATATTGTACTCGTGAATGTTCCGAAAATATTCCTTCTTCTGTATCTCTTTCTTCCTTCTGCTACTGCTCAAGAAACGGTGACCTATTGCATTAGTGATGATGGGCCTTGCTTATATTGTACTCGTGAATGTTAGGTTGATGGGCGATGAGAAAGAGAGAAAAGGACAGGAAAGTGAGGCCAGAGAGAGAGAGTGAGAAGGGTAGGAGAGTGAGGCCAGATGAGACACTGAAAATAGTTAATATATAGTAAACCTGTAAACTGTGTGGAATGATGTGCTTTGGTGACTACACACACACACACACACACACACACGTGCAAGTGCCAACACACATACACACACACACACACACGTGCAAGTGCCAACACACATACACACACACACACACTGACACGCGCATGGTTCTTATCAAAAATACTTTCTATAGTGCACCATAGTGGAAACAGAAGCCGAATTGTAAGCACACACACACACACACACACACACACACACACACATACACATACACACACACACACACACACTGGAATACACACTAGGGGTGGGCGAGAGGCGCTCCAGCAGGGCCTTAAAACGTTCTATTAATGTAAGCTTTCACACCCTTCTCGGAGGTCACAACTTTTTTTGTTTGTCTGTCTGTGCGTGTGTCAGGATCCCTCGCCCTCCCTCCTTCAGTGCGTGCCGAGCAGAGGACCTTTTTTGCCCTTTCTAGGAGCTGTGAGGTGGAGGAGGACATGGTGACACTCTTTTCACACTGGAATACAACCATTTCTTTGTCTAGGGTGACGGGGGCTGGGTTCTCCATTTCAGCCATTCTCTGCCCATTCTTTTTCCCTTTCTTGTAGCTGTGAGGTTCAGGAGGACATGGTGACACCCTTTTCACACTAGAATACAACCCATTTCTTTGTCTAGGGTGATGGGGGCTGGGTTCTCTGCTTCACCCATGCTCTGCCCATATGGTAACTGGTATTCTCATTCTCACCCATCATAACACTCATTTGACGAGGCTTTCATAGGAGTTTTGGGCATTTCCAGGGGTGATTTTATAATCCTGGTGGTAGCTTGACCCTTCTTCTGTATCATGAGCCTGTAAAAACACACATTTGACAAGGCTTTCATGGGAGTTCTAGGCATTTTCAGGGAGTAGTTTTATGACCCTGGTGGTAGCTTGACCCTTCTTCTGTACCATAAACCTAAAACACACATTTGACAAGGCTTTTGTGGGTGTTTTAGGCATTTCCAGGGGTAGTTTTATGACCCTGGTGGTAGCTTGACCCTTCTTCTGTACCATGAAAATGTAGAAACACTGATGGAAACCCGATTGATCTCCTTTTTGGCCTTTGGAAATATCATAGTTGATGTGAAAGGTGGCAGTGTTTCAAGTGACGTCCTCATCTACCACAACACTCTGTACCTTGCCTATCCTGCACGGCCTTCCTGACACCCACTTCTAAGGGATGGACATTGACGGGTGGTGTGGGAGTGGATAGCCTTGACCTCCCAGCACTAAGCACCTCTGCCAAGCACCTGAGTGGACAGGAGACAATGAGGTCACACTCTTCCTGGACTTTGTGGTCAAGAATGGATATAGACTCTGGTGTGGGCTGTTGATGTGGGCATAGGGTGCGAGAGGTAGGAGGGAGAGATGTACCCCCTTAGTCTCAGGTCACACCCAGGCTCTGTCACATGACCCCTCAGAGCATGAAGATCTGGTGGGCTGTTGATGTGGACAAAGGGTGTGAGAGGTGGAAGAAGTGCATCACCCCCTTAATCTCGGGTCACCCCCTCGCATATCACTCTCACACGGCCCCTCAGAGCACGAAGATCTGGTGGTGATGTGACAGCATGACCTCCACGAACAGGTTGATTGGGGCGATGGCGTTGAGGGACATCTGCCCACCCCGAGGACGGACCAAGTTGGGGCCAAACACCACCGCCAGGTTGCTCGCCGTCATCTTGTTGAGGTCACTGCGGTCCATCACCTGCGGATTGATAGATTGATTATTGGGGCGTTGGTCTGGGTGCCGCAACTGCAAGGTCATGTGGCTCCGAATAAAAGATTAAATAAACTATATTGCAAAACTACAACAAACCAATTAATTAAAAACAAGGTAGAAGGACTCATCACCTGCAGAAGAACAGATAATTAGGTCACTCTAAATACAAGACGGATAATTGTCACTCTACATTCAAGACGGATAATTAGGTCACTCTACATTCAAGAAGAGGTTGGATAAATTCATGGACAGTGAGGTAAGGTGGGGTTAGGATTACAGGAGCTGCCTTGTATGGGTCAACCAGCCTCTTGCAGACTCCTTACGGCCTTATGTTCTTGCTGTATTACTCTGTTTGCTGGTAATCTGTAAGGTGCCTCGGTTCATGTTTGAAAAGACTCTCGTAGAAGGTCCTAGTGGGCTTGTCACGGTCTGTTTTGTGATTCAGGTGATAGTTTTACACGACCTCAGCACCCTGAACTGGAGAATCACCTATGAAAACCTGATTAATCTTCTCTGTGACCTTGGGAATAGTCATAATGGGAGACTGATACATTTAACCTGGTAGCAGCGACGGTCCAAATTTGTGGCTTTACCGTGTAGCAGCGACGGTCCAAATTTGTGGCTTTACCGTGTAGCAGTGACGGGCCAAACTTGTGGCTTTACCGTGTAGCAGCGACGGGCCAAATTTGTGGTTTTACCGTGTAGTAGTGATGGGCCAAATTTGTGGCTTTACCATGTAGCAGCAATGGGCCAAATTTGTGGCTTTACCATGTAGCAGCAACGGGCCAAATTTGTGGCTTTACCATGTAGCAGCGACGAGCCAAATTTGTGGCTTTACTGTGTACCAGCGCCGGGCCAAATTTTTGCCATGATATAAAACCCCCCAAAGAAACATTTAAGAAACATGATCCCCGCAGCTACCAGGTTAAGAAAGAGAGAACAGGGAAGGAGAGAGAGGATAGGGCCAAAAGAGGGAGGGAAAAAGGGAGAGAGAGAGAGAGAGAGAGAGAGAGAGAGAGAGAGAGAGAGAGAGAGAGAGAGAGAGGATGAGGAGAGAAAAAACGAAGGAAAAGGTTGTAGTAGCAACTATAATATAAATCGACATGCCGCAATACACCCCTCTGTGACCGACATGACCGGCGTGCGGACTCACCTTGGAGAGGAAGTTAACGAGGAACTTGAGCACCAGGTAGTTATCCTCCGGCAGCTTCTCCAGCACCATTTGTTTGAGGGCGGTGAGGCGGTCACTGCGACTCAGCCCTGCGGAGTGGGGGGAGGAGGTTAATGAGGGGGGGGGGGCATATATTCTTTTTACAAAAAGGGAGACATAAAAAAAAAAAGAGAGCAAGAGAGAGAGAGAGAGAGAGAGAGAGAACACTAATCACTGCCCCTATAAGAGAGTGTATGGATGAGTGGTCAAAGACAGGTCAGTTTCTCACCCTGGAACTGTATGACCTCATCGTAAAGGTCGAAGGTCATGAGTGGCTCCTCCAGCTCCCTGAGGAATGTCTTGATGATGACGGCAGCGATGTGGACGTCAGTGTTGAGGTCAAAGGTCACCTCCTCGCCCTGGTTGAAGCGCTCCTGCACACTCTTGACCACGGCTGCCGCACCAGACCGCCGAAACAGCCCCTCCGTCTCCAGGGCTGAGGGTAGGAGTAGCAGTAGTGGTAGCAATAGTAGTAGTAGTAGTAGTAGTAGTAGTAGTAGTAGTCAGATTGGGGATAAGTCTTTGCAACACCTCTCCCTAAATGAATAAATAAATAAAATAAAATAAAAAATATTACATGCTTTAAATATTTCAAATTGTTTCAGGAAAGGTAGAGGGAAGAGGTGAAACTGGTCATTGGAATACCACAGGAGGAGGAGGAGGAGGAGGAGGAGGGGTCAAACTACTACCAGGGTCATAAAACTACCCTGGAAATGCCTAAAACTCCTACGCTAGTCTCGCCAAACATGCGTGCTTGGAGGCTGGCCGAAATATATACTACTACTATATACTACTATTTCCACTACACTCACCGTCCGGATGGTCCAGGAAGGTGATACAGGTCTTGAGCACCGGGGGGATGGGGTCCTGACTGTTGGCCTCTTTGATGTACTGCAGGGACACACCAAACTGCTGGGTGGGCAAGGGCTTGTGGAACCTGCTGCCGGGAGCCTTGGGAACACTCTTTAACTTGGCCAAAAGCTGCTGGTCATGCCTGTGTGTGGGAGATGGGAGGTGAAGAGGAGGAGGAGGAGGAGGAGGAGGAGGAGAGCATAGGCAATCTACAGTAGTGGGATGCATTTATACCTAACAAAAGAAGACAGAGAGAGACTGACACACACACACACACACACACACACACACACACACAGACAGAGAGAGACCTTACAGCAGTGATTCTTAGCCTTTTCAGAGGTGCCGAACCCTAAGGAAAACCTCCGCATAGTAGCCGAACCTCTCAAGTATAAAGAAAAAACAACATACAAGTGGAGGAGGAATTGCTTCAAAATTCAGGAATAAATTGATTTTGGATAATACAAAGAATGAATTCCATTTTAGTCCCTAAAAATATTAAAGAAAATTTCCTTAAAATTCAATTGCAAAATTGCAATTTCTTTCGGGAAGGTCTTCGCCGAACCCCTGAGACTGAGTCACCGAACCCCTGGGGTTACAGAG
>NC_066524.1:21943512-21951012 GCF_024679095.1 Eriocheir sinensis
GCAAAAAAAAAACTTTCAAATGTGTGTGTGTGTGTGTGTGTGTGTGTGTGTGTGTGTGTGTGTGTGTGTGTGTGTGTCGCTGAAAAGAAATTGCGTAACCTGTGTCATAGGAGCGGAAATGTGCGTGTGTGTGAGCGTGCGTAAGCGAGCCCGGCGTTGCGTGGCGTTTGCGTGTAATGGGCGGCTGGTGCGTGCAATTGCGTGAGCTCGTGTGATTGCGTGCATGCGTAGGCCGTGTCGAGTTCGCATACCTAACGTGGTCAGACATGCAAAGAGGGAGTGGGCTTGATCAGGACATGGGTAGCGTAGGACCATAGGTGACATGTGACTTGTTTGCAGGTGTGCGTGTGCGTGTGTGTGTGTGTGTGTGTGTGTGTGTGTGTGTGTGTGTGTGTGTGTGTGTGTGTGTGTCCCTGGTACATGCGGTTTTGGGTTTAATGCTTGAGGACTGTAGCTGTGAGGGTAACACATAACATGAAACACTGGCAAGTTGTATTCTCTAACGCAGGCCGTCTGGACATGCGCGAACGAAAGAGGCATGCGTTATATTGTTGAGATTACATGTATAAACGTTTTATAGCGGAATTTGAGCGTGTATACAGGCGTGGGAGGACGTTGGAGCTGCTGGCAGGGCGCGTGGACATGCTTGGATTAATTGATGCCGTTTAGTCTGTGTCGATAGCATTGACAAGCTTGTTAAGGCCACATGGGCGAGTAGACAGCGTTCCATATTTCGCGTGAGTGTTGGGCATTACAGATTACGTGTGGGTGAGCTTGAGGCCTTCCAGAGGGCGTGTGGACTTGCGTGCAGGCGTGTGTGGGGCATGCAGTGGCCCTAAGACATGCATGGGTAAGTATGTGAGGTTAACTTAGATTAATATGCATAGAAGAAGCATTTATACGAGTTAAGGACATTCCAGTTTGCGTGCGAGAATTGGGACGTTCTAGGATGCATTTGCGTGCGTTAGGGTATTCCAGGGGTTGCGTGCGTGCGTGCGTGGCAGGGCAGGGGGCTTACCAGTGACAGAGGACGCGCTATGTAGCTCCGTGTCATCGAATTCCAGGTTTGGTTCGTAGTCGTGAAAGTCGCTGAGGCTTGGGTAAGGTTCCTCGCCATCCCCGTACGTGGCTACACACACACACACACACACACACACACACACGCAGGGGAGGGAGGGCGGGGCGGTGCAAGGAGGGAAAGGGAAGAGAAAAAATGTCCAGTTAATTTGGGGCATAAAATTTTTCACACAATATTATTTTTAATCCATTTTAATTTAGTGTTTTTCTTTCTTTTTTCATGGACGATACTGGCTCTGGCTCCCGTGTGTGTGTGTGTGTGTGTGTGTGTGTGTGTGTGTGTGTGTGTGTGTGTGTGCACGTAAATCACGACACAGTAATCTAGTTCATTTACTTAAGTTGCCCCTTAGTAGTAGTAGTAGTAGCAGTAGTAGTAGTAGTAGTAGTAGTAGTAGTAGTAGTAGTAGTAGTAGTAGTAGTAGTAGTAAAAAATATTGAAAAGATAATCTATAATACTTGAATACAAAGGAGGAGGAGGAGGAGGAGGAGGCACGAAGCAATCCATCACGCCCCCTCCCCTTCCCAAGGCCTCAGTGACCTCGTTGGAGTGACCCTGACCTCATTGACTGCCAGAAATCAATATGGCGGATGCTGGCAAGTCCTCCTCCTCCTCTTCCTTCCCCTTTTCACCTATGTCCTATTTTTATCTTTTATTCTTCCTCTCTCCTCCTCCTCCTCCTCCTCCTCCTCTTTTTTTTTCTCTCAAGGTCTTTCTCTCTTCTTCCTCCTCTTTTTTTTTTTTTTTCATCATATATTTATTATGCCCTTTATATTCTACTCTCTCTACATTTCTATTTTCCTCTCCGCCTACAATTACATTCCCTCCATCCCTCACTACTACTACTACTACTACTACTACTACTACTACCTCTCTCTTAGTAACAAATTCCTATCTATATCTTCGTTGAATCTGAACTTATCTAAGTCATTACTACGTGTCCTATCTAACTCCCAAAACCTTATTAACGTCGCATTCTACGACGCTTTCAGTTCTCACAATAAGATTTTCAAGAAGTTCCCATGAGTATTTTTCAGGCTATCACCAGGCTCATAAAACTACCCAAGGAAATACCCAAAACAACCTCTATGAAAGCCTTATCAAACGTGTGAGTGTGTGTGTAAGTCCCGAAGGTGTTAGTCGGGTTCTTATGATCTTTTTAGCATTCAAGGTGCAGAGGTCTTATAAAGCTATCACCGGGCTCATAATACTACCCATGGAAATACTGACACCACAACCTCTACGAAAGCCTTAGCAAATGTGTGTACAGGTTTTAGAGATGGAAGGGAAGGGAAGAGAAGGGACGGTAGGAAAGAGAAGCGAGGGGATGGTTGTAGAGGAAGGAAGGGAAGGAAGAGGAAGGGTTGTAGAGAAGGGAATGGAAGGGAAGGGAAGGGAAGGGGGGGAAGGGAAAGGAGGGGTTGTACAGGAAGGAAGGGTTGTAGAGAAGGAAAGGGAAGGGAAGGGGAGTGAGGGTATGTGTGTTTAAGAAAAGGATCCCAAAACCTGTTCCTTGTACTTTTCTTCCTCCTCCCCCTCCCTTTTCTCTCCCTACCCCTCCCTTTTTCCTCCTCCTTCCCCGCCCACGTGCTGATGTCACCTCCCACCTGCCACACCTGGGTTCACCCATCCGTGTCATGACGTCACACCGGACTTCGAGGTTACCATGACAACGTGTGTGCCCGGACGTGTGGCAAGGGTGGCGTCATTGTTGCCATGGTCACGTCAGAGGCTCAGGGAGGAGACGAGGAGGAGGAAGAAGAAGAAAAAGATGATGATGATGGTAGTAGTAGTAGTAGTAGTAGTAGTAGTAGTAATAGCAGTAACAGTAGTAGTAATATCAGTGTCATCTCTCGCCTTCCATATATTTGCATTAGTAACAAAACAACATGGAAATTCCCTACACAAATCTCCAGCAATACTTCTTACGGTACCCAGACAATATTCTCACTAAGTCCCAACACATGAAGTCTCGGTAAAGAGTCTGCCACATTTAGCATCACCAAATCGCTTAGCAAAAAGGTTACGTAGCAAGACTTCCATCAGACTGGCACCGAGATATCAATGCCCACTAGACTAATTGCATGTTATGGGCAGAGCGTTACAGAGGCAGTCACGGTGTAAATTCTACGGACACATCAAGCCGCGTTTACCTTACTCGTCAGAATAATTGCATCGTAGAGGTTATAGTAATGTCTTGAGGGTTAAGAGAGAGAGAGAGAGAGAGAGAGAGAGAGAGAGAGAGAGAGAGAGAGAGATTGTCTTTTTCTCTCCCTTCCAATCTTCCTTCTCTCCTCTCTCTCTCTCTCTCTCTCTCTCTCTCTGTTCCTCTAGTGAGTCATTCCCTCTATTCCTCCCTCCCTCCTTTTCTCTCCCTTCCTCCCTTTCTCTCTCCCTCCCTCCCTTTCTCTCTCTCCCTCCAATTCAATCCCTTCTTATTTCCCTCTCACCACCCACCACCCTTCTCTCCTCCTCATCCTCCTCCTCCTCCTCCTCCTCCTCCTCTTCATCTCCATCCATTTAGATTGTCCCCTCACTATGAGTCATCTCTCTCTCTCTCTCTCTCTCTCTCTCTCTCTCTCTCTCTCTCTCTCTCTCTCTCTCTCTCTCATCTTCATATTATACCTAAGTACCATAAACCTCTCCAAAGAGTCTATAAGGAGATCAGATTCCCCAAAGATGAGCCTCAATCCTCCTAAAGGGCATCAGATCCTACAAACGGACACGCTTGGTGCTGCAGAAAGGGATCAAGTTAATGTTTCGCACTCTTTCAATAAAAAAATAAGGTGATAGTAGTAGTAGTAGTAGTATAAGGGGGAAATCTCTCTCTCTCTCTCTCTCTCTCTCTCTCTCTCTCTCTCTCTCTCTCTGACCCAAAACAGAATATTGAAAACAACGAAAGAATGGAAGGAAGGAAGGAAGGAAGGAATTCGAGGTGTAAAGTTTTCCTTCCTTTTCCTCTTTAAAAATTCTCTCTCTCTCTCTCTCTCTCTCTCTCTCTCTCTCTCTCTCTCTCTCTCTCTCTCTCTCTCTCTCTCTCCGGAACCAATCATTATCACTCCCAATATTCTTTGTTCCTCCTCCTCTCCCTCCCTCCCTCTTTCTCTCCCACCCTCTTCCCTCTCTTTTCTCTCCCTTAGGCGTGAAGGGGAAAGATGAGTCAGAGAAAATGAGAGAGAGAGAGAGAGAGAGAGAGAGAGAGAGAGAGTGAGAGAGAGAGAGAGAGAGGTTAAAATGCTAATAAGGTTGAATTTCGATGTCGATACAGTGACAATTCTCTCTCACTCTCTCTCTCTCTCTCTCTCTCTCTCTCTCTCTCTCTCATTATGATTCCCAGAGTGAGGAAACTTTAAGAATCAGGTAAGGAGAAGGAGGAGGAGGAGGAGAGCAAGGTGGACGAAAAGTGAGAAAAAGGTAAGCTCAGAGAGAGAGAGAGAGAGAGAGAGAGAGAGAGAGAGAGAGAGAGAGAGAGAGAGAGAGAGATTCATAAATCTCGCTCAACGTCTCTCCCTTATTCCCTGGAGGGTGGAGAGAAAAAAAAGACGCGGAAAGAATCTCTCTCTCTCTCTCTCTCTCTCTCTCTCCACCAGCCTCTGTCACAGCCAATGTGAGAGAGAGAGAGAGAGAGAGAGAGAGAGAGAGAGAGAGAGAGAGAGAGAGAGAGAGAGAGACCGTGGGAAATTTCAATCTTCTTTCTCTCCTTGTTTCCTAGACACACTCCTTTGTCCTCCTCCTCCTCCTCCTCTTTTATTACGCTCCCTTCCTCCCCTCTTTCCTCCCTTCATTTACCTCCCTTATTTAGCCTCCCCTTCAATATAGTGTGTGTGTGTGTGTGTGTGTGTGTGTGTGTGTGTGTGTGTGTGTGTGTGTGTGTTTTAGGGATAATAGTTTACGCACACTTGTGGTGAGAGAACCATGTATGTCAGTCGGTCAACACACACACACACACACACACACACACACACACACACACACACACACATGAGCCTTTGTTCTAAACCGCCTCATATAACATTTTCTAACCTTTTCTAATCTTACTTTTTCACGTGTCAAAAATAATAATAATAATTCACTTTTATTTTCTTTCTTTTCGTCCATCGTAAACAAATAATTAAATATATCCAGTAAGTCATGTAGCATTATCAAACACGTTCTCTTAACCCTTTGTCTTATTTCCCTTCTCTTCCAATAGTCACCCCTTTATTTGATTTGATTTTGTCTCATTTTCTTTCTCTTCTTCCATTCTTGATACATAAATAAATTCCCTAATTCCTGGAGCATTGACAAACACCTTCCACTTTTTCCCTTCTTTTATTTCAGTCATAGTAAACGAATCATTAATGAACAGCTTCTATTATTTTTTTCTTTTATTTTCTTTAATTTCTTCTACCCTAAACAAAGAAACCAATCCACTAATTCCTGTAGCATCAATAAACACCTTCCCTTTTAATCCAGGTTGTCTCATTTATCGTATTAGTTAATTCTTTTTTTTCTTCTCTCCTCTCTCATTTTTCCTTCTTTTCCTCTATGATTAACAAAAACCAATCCACTAATTCCTGTACCATTAAGAAACACCTTCCCTTAATCCAGGTTGTCTCATTTATCGTATTAGTTAATCCTTCTTTTTCTTCTCTCTTCTCTATTTTTTTTTCTTCTATTATTAACAAAGAAAGCAATTCACTAATTCCTCTAGCATCAATAAACACCTTCCCTTTTACTCCAGGTTGCCTCATTTATCGCAATAGTTAATCCTTCTTTTTCTTCTCTATTCTCTCATTTTTCCTTCTTTTCCTCTATCATTAACAAAAAACAATCCACTAATTCCTGTACCATTAATAAACACCTTCCCTTTTAATATAGGAAGTCTCATTTATCGTAATAGTTAACCTAGCTTTTTCTTCTCTTTTCTCTCATTTTTCTTCCATCCTAGACAAACAAATCTACCTGAACACCCCTTAGGCCAATCAACAAGGATCCGCGACCTGGCTGGCTTTACCTGGGGTGTTAATTACCATCCCGTAGCTCCCCATCGTGCAGGTAAAGGTAGGTGGAGGTGGTGGTGGTGACCCAATAGTATACCTTCGATTAACACAAGTATTTTCCAAGTGGTCACTCTATCAAAATCACGTCCGTATCACCACAAGGTTTATCACGACCACAACCTCTGATGTTCTATACGTATCTGTTTCTTTCACTTCGCAGTATGGATTTTTTTCTGATCCCCTCGTTCTAAGCTCCCATAAGGCCGCAGCAGCTCCTTCAAGGCCGCTAGTCCAGTCTATTGGGCAGCATTATCGCCTCTCAGGGTCGATATGTCCGTATGTTTCAGTACAGGCGCTAGACACAACGGGAAGCAGACCGCTGGGTGGCGCGTCCTCCCCGCCCACAACTGACGATCAACTGAGTCCTGGGAAGGCTGCAAACTGAGTGCAAACGTTGACGTGGGAGGGGGTCGCCAGCTGTCGCCGTGAGATTAATTTTGATGTTGTTATTAGTTAGATTATCGGGTGTTTTCTCTTGTTTACGAAGGCTGAGTTTGCGAAGGTCTTTGGTAGGTGTTCTCAGACGCTTCCGCCTTTCACATCAACTATTTCCAAAGGCCGAAAGTGAGATGAATCGGATTGTAATGAGGGATTCTAGAGGTTCATGGTACAGAAGAAGGGTGAAACTACAACCAGGGTCATAAAACTACACCTGGAAATGCCCAAAACGAGATTGATCGGGTTCTCATGAGTGTTTCTATAGGTTCACGGTACAGAAGAAGGGTCAAACTACAACCAGGGTCATAAAACTACGCCTGGAAATGCCCAAAACGAGATTGATCGGGTTCTAATGAGTGTTCTATAGGTTCACAGTACAGAGAAAGGGTCAAACTACCACCAGGGTCGTAAAACTACTCCTGGAAATGCCCAAAACTCCTACGAAAGCCTTGTCAAAAGTGTGCTTCGGCGCCGAAATATTTAAGAATGAGTCAGTTGGAATCGTCGCAGTGTGTTTCAATGAGATTAACTTAGAGGTTTCTTATTAATTAGATTATCGTGTTTCCTTTCTTGTTTACGAATGCCTTGGTTTACGAATGTCTTGTTTACGAATGTCTGGGTTACCAAATGTCTTGTTTACGAATGCTTGAGTTTACGAAATTAAAGAAGAAATTAGAATGCATGTATATATATTTTTCTAATATACTTTACGAATCATTATTATTACTATTATTAGGTATTATTATTTTACTGAAGGATTAATAAAAAAGAATAAATTAATAAAAGAAAATATAAAAGAATAAAAAAGAATAAGAATAGTTTGTTTTGCTTCTATATAAATAATGACGAGAATATTTACTTAACGAGGAAGGGTCTCTCTCTCTCTCTCTCTCTGGGTATCTAGGTGAAGGTGAGCATCCTAGCATCTCGTGTTATTGAGAGAGA
>NC_066524.1:21956012-22003512 GCF_024679095.1 Eriocheir sinensis
CCTGACCACCTCCACACACTGACCTGGCCGGGGCCGCGCGGGATCCTTGAAGGTGGTCATGGCGCCTCACACTCCCGCCATCACAGCACTCCGGCACGAGGGGTTAAAGGCGCCGCGCACAGTGGGAGAAAAAAGGAAAAAAAGGCGCCAAGGAGATAACGCCTTCCGCCCCTCGCCCTTCTGTTGACACTGACCGCGCGTCCGGACACACGGCGCGGCCTGACTTTGGCTTACTGGATCACTCAATTTAGTGTTACTTTACAGCCCAGGAAGAAATATGGAGGAACATGGAGTGTGAAATGAAAAATAACATTACATAAAAGTTTTAAGTAAGTAAGGAAGTATGGGGGAGACAGTCTAGACACCTTCCGCGGCCTGGACTTGGCCTTGGTGGACCACTCAATGTATTGCTATATTACGGCCAGAGAGGCTAACCAAGGGGGAAAAATCTATTTTGAAATGAAGAATAATGTTAAAATAGGGCCTCCTGCAAGATTAATACGGTACTACAACTGCACACCGTTTAATAATTGCTGTTTGCTCATCTCTCAACTGCATCCTGACAACTATCCGCGGCCATGACTTCACCCTCGTATATCGCTCCATGCATTAATATTTTGGCATGGAACACAGGCTAGAGGGGAAAAATAACTTATACAATGAAAAATCGTATTAAAATAAGTCCTCCTGCATAGGGAAAACAGTACACTAACACAATAATCACAGTTTACTCATAAATGACTCATGGGGGAGCTGACTCACACTCATGTGGTCAAATTATTACTCACTTCCTCAATTATTAAGCTATATGTGTTCGGGTCGTTCTTCCAGAGGGACTAGACGGCAGCATTTCAATATGGATAAGCTGGGCAGATGAAATTCAGTCAGTCAGGGGTGCTGTTTAAAAAAATGTGAAGAATTATGGGGTTTTTGCTTCATTTTTACATTAATAAGCAAAGCAGATGAAGTTCAGTCAGTCAGAGATGCTGAGAGATAGAAGTATAGGTAGTTGTATCTTCATTTCTGTTTAATAAGTGAGGAAGATAAAGTCCAGTCAGTCAGGGATGCTGTGAGATAGAAGTAGGCCTATAGGTAGTTGTATCTTCATTTCTATTTAATAAGTGAGGAAGATAAAGTCCAGTCAGTCAGGGATGCTGAGAGATTGAAGTATATTATTTTTTCTTCATTTCTATATTAATAAGTAAAGCAGATGAAGTCCAGTGAGTCAGGGATGCTGTGAGATAAAACTATATTATTTTATCTTCATTTCTACAGTAATAGATGAGGAAGATGAAGTCCAGTGAGTCAGGGATGCTGTGAGATAGAACTATATTATTTTCTCTTCATTTCTACAGTAATAGGTGAGGCAGATGAAGTCCAGTGAGTCAGGGATGCTGTGAGATAGAAATACATAGTTTTATCTTCATTTCTACAGTAATAGGTGAGGCAGATGAAGTCCAGTGAGTCATGAATGCTGTGAGATAGAAGTATACAGTTTTATCTTCATTTCTATATCAATAAGTAAGGCAGATGAAGTCAAGTGAGTCAGGGATGCTGAGATAGAAGTATACAGTTTTATCTTCATTTCTATATCAATAATAAGTAAGGCAGATGAAGTCCAGTGAGTCAGGGATGCTGTGAGATAGAAGTATATAGTTTTATCTTCATTTCTACAGTAATAAGTAAGGCAGACGAAGTCCAGTGAGTCAGGGATGCTGTGAGATAGAAGTATATAGTTTTATCTTCATTTCTACAGTAATAGGTGAGGCAGATGAAGTCCAGTGAGTCAGGGATGCTGTGAGATAGAAGTATATAGTTTTATCTTCATTTCTACAGTAATAGGTGAGGCAGATGAAGTCCAGTGAGTCAGGGATGCTGTGAGATAGAAGTATATAGTTTTATCTTCATTTCTATATCAATAATAAGTAAGGCAGATGAAGTCCAGTGAGTCAGGGATGCTGTGAGATAGAAGTATATAGTTTTATCTTCATTTCTATATCAATAATAAGTAAGGCAGATGAAGTCCAGTGAGTCAGGGATGCTGTGAGATAGAAGTATATAGTTTTATCTTCATTTCTACAGTAATAGGTGAGGCAGATGAAGTCCAGTGAGTCAGGGATGCTGTGAGATAGAAGTATATAGTTTTATCTTCATTTCTATATCAATAATAAGTAAGGCAGATGAAGTCCAGTGAGTCAGGGATGCTGTGAGATAGAAGTATATAGTTTTATCTTCATTTCTATATCAATAAGTAAGGCAGATGAAGTCCAGTGAGTCAGGGATGCTGAGATAGAAGTATAGTTTTATCTTCATTTCTATATCAATAGGTAAGGCAGATGAAGTCCAGTGAGTGATGGATGCTGCAGAAGAGTGTAAGAATTATAATTTTCTTCATGTGGGGTTAAGCATTCCATTACTCTTGGGACATGTTGGTTTATTAGCAAGATTTATAAAGCCTTCATGTATACAGTACCTCGTTCTGATACAAAACATAATGTCCAGTACAGTAATACATACACAGATGCTGGAAGGAACCTGGCTGGGTGTGGAGGGGACCAGAGGACAGGTTAACCCTTAGACAGCGGCAGTATTTGAAGAGTAGCTCCCCTAAAGTTAATCGGCCGACCTTAGAACTGCAGCATAAATATAGTTACGCAGCATAAGAGGTGTTTTAACTATTGCCTACATATAGATTCTACTGCAATCTGAAAGTGTTGTTATATTTCTGCCATACAAAACTGACTGACTGAATTCTGGACCGTCTGTATAGAGTTCCACCGCCGTCTAAGGGCTAACACCAAAATGAGGAAACAAATCCACAAAACAAGACTTAAGACTCAAGTTAGACAAAGATCAGCGCAGGAAAGAGACTCATCTCCTCCCTGGGCTGTTGGTACACTCTGGAGGCAGTCTTTAGAGGCCCTGGGAAGGACACTAGCACTGGATTACATATGTTTTCATTATTGCTATTGCTGAGCCTATGAAGTGGTTTGGTAGCTGTCTCTCTCCCTAGAGCCTCAAACCGCAAGTAATGTATGTATATGCATGTATCAAAGGTTACAGATTGAGGCGATAAACTTGTGAATCATCTGTCGAAAGCTCCTCCTGTTCCTTCCACGTAATATAAAACTCACTCTGCAGGGCCTCAAATTGCAAGTAGTGTATATGCATGTATCAAAGGTTACAGATTGAGGCGATAAACTTGTGAACCATCTGTCTAAAACTCATCCTGTTCCTTCCATGCAGTATAAAACTCACTCCCCAGGGCCTCAAATTGCAAGTAGTGTATTGGCATTTCTTAAAGGTTACAGATTGAGGCGATAAACTTGTAAATCACATGTCGAAAGCTCCTCCTGTTCCCTCCATGTAATATAAAACTCACTCCCTAGGGCCTCAAATTGCAAGTAGTGTATATGCATGACTCAAAGGTTACAGATTGAGGCGATAAACTTATGAATCACCTGTTGAAAGCTTATCCTGTTCCTTCCACAAAATATAAAACTCACGCCCCAGGGACGCCAAGCAAAGAATGCCCCAATAATCAATCACTCCGCAGGGCCTCAAATTGCAAGTAGTGTATATGCGTGTCTCAAAGGTTACAGATTGAGGCGATAAACTTGTGAATCATCTGTCAAAAGCTCCTCCTGTTCCTTCCACAAAATATAGACTCATACAGGCACCAGAGGCTTTCTATGTCATGTTATTACTAGCAATACTTGGACATCTAATGCACTGCTGTTGCCACAGGGTTAGCTATGCCAGAATGAGTAGGTGGTGGTGCAGGAGCCCTTCTAATGTGAGACTGTTCATATATGCGACTATTTGGGTCATATTAAAAGACATTTCGCCGCCCAAGAGCACATATTTGACAAGGCTTTCGTAGGAGTTGTGGGCATTTCCAATAGTAGTTTTATGACCCTGGTGGTAGTTTGACCCTTCTTCTGTACCGCAAACCTAACAGGCCCTATTTGACAAGGCTTTCGTTGGAGTTGTGGGCATTTCCAGTAGTAGTTTTATGACCCTGGTGGTAGTTTGACCCTTCTTCTGTACCACCAACCTGAAGAAACACTCATTAGAACTTGACTGACCCTCTCTTTGACCTTTAGAAATAGCTGATGTGAGGAGCGAAAGTGTCTTATAATGCCGACCTTTATCCGAGACAGTGGACAGCTTTCCTTATAACACGTCATGGTGACTTTATTAAACTTTATTTCCTTTACTTGGTTTAACCCGGTAGCAGCGACGGGCCAAATTTGTGCTTCACCACGTAGCAGCGACGGGCCAAATTTGTGCCATGATTTTAACCCCCCAAAATAGATGATACATAAATTGATCACAAAAGCTTTGATATATATTATGAAATGGTTTGTGTGAGTGATGATTTTTTCTCATTTTTTTCTCGCTTAGAGGGACCATTAAGAAACATGATCCCCGCTTAAAAAGTTTGACGGCACCAGAATTGACATGGTTTGTGTACGTTTGTCAGTCTGTACGTACCAGCCCAATAAGTGCTCATATTAGGAAAAAACAATGTAGGTATGTACGTACTTGTGACCATCAAGTCGAGGTACAGAAATGAAAGTAAAAATAAATAATAATAGACATTCTTTATTTCATCATTTGTTCATTTTGGTTTCTGATATCAACCTCGAAAACACTACTGCCGTATTTTGGGTGTCCCTCGGCTCAAGGCTCAGCTCGGCCCCTTGCACAGGCAGCTCATGAGGCCACGCAGGCAGAGCTCAGTGTAACAAGAGCTTACACACACGTTCCATTTAAAAGTGCGTGGCTAACATTTTTTCTATAATCTGGCGCAGGATAAAACACACACACACACACACACACATGATCACAGCAGAACACAATCTAATCTGAGTAATCAATATAAATGTAGTAAAAATAACATATGAACACACACACACACACACACACACACACACACACATGATCACAGCGGAACACAATCTAATCTGAGTAATCAATATAAATGTAGTAAAAATAACATATGATCACACACACACACACACACATACACACAAGACTTGACAGTTTAAATGTTTGAAAAATGTAGAATGTGTGTGTAAATGCGACAGGAAATATATATCATAGAAGTTCTGTAGTACGTAGACACAGCCCTTACTCCTTACAACCTAAAAATGAACAGTGTTAACTTATACTTAAAACAACTTTGATAATAATAGTACCTTGGATTCATCAGCTTTTGTTACATAGTAAACCCTTCATTGTAATTCCCACTATCTTGTTTTCACCCTTCCTCATGACTAGGGACAACCATACTGCCTTGGATTCATTAGTTTTGCCCTTTTAAAATTTTGACAAGAGTGTAAGTCCAATATTGTAACCCTCACTGTCTTGCTTTCAGCCTTACTCATGACTAGGGACAACTAAACTGTCTCAGATTCAATAGTTTCAATATTTTCATAACTTTAATTTTATACAATCTCAAAGGCTCTCAAGCAAAGGATATGTAGCATGGTTGAAGCTTAAGAAATGTATATGAATGTATAGATATTTACACTATGTCACATCAGTAGGTTCTCTCTCTCTCTCACACACACACACACACACACACACACACACACACACACACTAGCTTGTCTCAATCTCACTGGTACAAAAGCTATGGTCCTCTGCCTCAAACAGTATCCGCAGCAGCCCTTGCCGTGTGCTGGCTGCAGCTACAGTACCAGTTCTCGGCAAGACAATGGTGCTAGCTATCGTGGTAGGTATACATGGATCCTTTTGTTGTTAACTTGTACGTAACACTCAAGACTAAGTGGACTCCTTTGAGCGGCAAGACTGCAATGAACGACTCGCGTGAACGCCAAAATATCTGTGAGCTAGAATTATTCCTACGAAGAAACTGCATCTCTAGACATTATTCTTTGCACTGGAGGTAAGTGTTCCATCACTAAAATGCTTCTAGTTCATGCTCCTACAACCTCACAAATCCTACATTTCACCAGCATTGCCGTCAGCCTGAGAAGCACTGGTCAACCGTGCCTTTGTCAACTGAAACATTAAGCATCTGACCTTACCATCGGTAAATATAATCACTGAAACCTCTGACCTTTCTATAGGTAAATATAATTATGTACAAAATCACCTCAGATTTGAGCAAAAGGAATATGCGGTAAACAGTACAAAACACATCACCCTCCTCACAGAATTACAAAGAAGTATAAAACAGGAAACTTACAAAAGGAGGAGGAGGAGGAGGATTTGGAGGGATTAATAAGGCAAGAAAACAGTACAAAACATGTCACCCTCTTCACAGAATTGCAAAGAAGTATAAAACAGGAAACTTACAAGGAGGAGGAGGATTTCCTCTTCACAGAATTGCAAAGAAATATAAAACAGCAAAGTTAAAAAAGGAGGAGGAGGATAGGGAGGGATAAGGCTTGAAAACATTATCATCCTTCACTGACTCCTGTTTCTCCTCCTGCTCACAACACTTACAAAGGAGCCTCAGAAACCAAAGCTACATCATTCAGGCCCAGTTATGAAAGTGTGTGTTGGCATTAGAACATATTAGAAGGACTTTGAGGGCCTAACTAAACAGGGAATTTCATATACCGTAAGACAACTTTTAACTTCATAACATATAGGTAAGTGTGTGTTGGAATTAGACCACATTAGAGGAACTTTGAGGGCCTAACTAAACAGGGAATTTCATATACTTTAAGACAACTGATTACTTCATTTCATACACATAAGTGTGTGTTGGAATTAGACCACATTAGAGGAACTTTGAGGGCCTAACTAAACAGGGAATTTCATATACTTTAAGACAACTGATTACTTCATTTCATACACATAAGTGTGTGTTGGAATTAGACCACATTAGAGGGACTTTGAAGGCCTAACTAAACAGGTAATTTCATGTAGAGCAAGACAACTGATAACTTCATTTCATAAATAAGTGTGTGTTGGCATTAGACCGCATAAGAGGGACTTTGAGGGCCCAACTAAACAGGTCATCTCGTATACAGGCAAGACAACTGATATCTTTAAAGGGGAGCAATTAGGAAGGTGGGTTAAGAGGGCAGGCATTTGTGACGGGGTGACTGGCGCCTTACATGAGGACACCCAAGGCAATGGCACGGAACATCTTTGAACTCTAGGTGGGCAAAACACAAGGCAAAGCGAGGGCAGCCTTGGCTCAGCGTCTCCTGCTCTCAAGACACGTGTGAGGCATCTCCTCCGTGAGCAAAACAAATGACGGAGCATAACAATAAAACATTTAAGTCTGAATGATTCGAGAGCCAAGTCTGTGGGTGAGACTGATGGCTATTTGTGTGAAGTTAGAGTAAGCAAAATTCAGCCCAGGTCTCACTGCTACGATTTACAGACAACATAAATCAGTAAAAATGATATGCAGAGGTTCAGTAAGTATGAAAAGTATATAAAGCATCTAGGGTGTAGTACAGATGTGCCTTGGCAGAATGAATACACTGTCAGGGTTGGAGATGGTGACCAAGCAATAACACACAGACTCACACATGTAATCCTTAAAGCCTTGAGGACTAATCTGGACTTGGTAACATGTAGCTATTCACAGGGACATTATCTTCTTGTAAATTGACATACACCACATGTAATCATTAAAGCCTTGAGGACTAAACTGGACTTGGTAACATAAAGCTATTCACAGGGACATTATCTTCTTGTGCATTAACATACACCACTATTTTCTGCCCTATAAAAGCCATTCACACCCACACTATTTATTTTCTGCCCTATAAAAGCCATTCACACCCACACTAACTTATTTTCTGCCCTATAAAAGCCATTCACACCCACACTATTTATTTTCTGCCCTATAAAAGCCATTCACACCCACACTACTTATTTTCTGCCCTATAAAAGCCATTCACACCCACACTAACTTATTTTCTGCCCTATAAAAGCCATTCACACCCACACTAACTTATTTTCTGCCCTATAAAAGCCATTCACACCCACACTAACTTATTTTCTGCCCTATAAAAGCCATTCACACCCACACTAACTTATTTTCTGCCCTATAAAAGCCATTCACACCCACACTAACTTATTTTCTGCCCTATAAAAGCCATTCACACCCACACTAACTTATTTTCTGCCCTATAAAAGCCATTCACACCCACACTAACTTATTTTCTGCCCTATAAAAGCCATTTACACCCACAATAACTTATTTTCTGCCCTATAAAAGCCATTCACACCCACAATAACTTATTTTCTGCCCTATAAAAGCCATTCATTCTCATACTAACAACAGGATGAAAGCTGTGATGCCTGTGTTTCTAGGGACTCTGGGCTACTGCTGTCAGGCTACCAGTGGCCTACACACAGACAACTCTACAACAGACGACTACTGGTGGTGCCGGGTGTGGTGATGTGGAAGGAATCAGGTCCTGCAAACGTGTCTTTTGAACTCAGTGGCTGCCGGTCATTGTCTCAGGAGGGAGGAGGAGTTGGCGCTTGGGTCTGGGCACGTAAGTAGTTTCATACACTCGTTTATCATAGTTAACCCCAGCCCCCTTGGCTAGGACGTATAACAAAGTTGTGTTTGGATGGACTCTTTCAGACACACACACACACACACACACACACACACACACACACACACACACACAGCTGTTTTACATCACTGAGTCCAAACACGTTCCGAACATGTTCACTGCTCATGCTAGTTCATGGAGGGATGAAAGCTTGGGTCATACACTTGCTGGGTGACTTGTATTATGTCTGTTTGTGCCAAAGGGAAGTGCCAGGGCAGCAGGTTATACACAGTCTTCACATGCAAAAACTCTGGCTACTCAGTGCTTGGAGGGATGAAAGCTTGGGTAATACATTTGTTGGGTGACTTATATTTCCCCATGTGTCTCTCATTGCCAGAGCAGCAGGTTATATACAGTCTCTATATGCAAAACTTCTGGCTGGGAATCTATGCAAATATATGCAATTCTTCAGCTTCAGAACAAGTAGTGGTGTTTATGAGGAACATTTTATATTGTACAGCAAATAGGGACACAGGTCTTATTGGACTGCCAAAGACTCTTATTGCAAAAATATGACTCTGAGGCTATTGTACACACACACACACACACACACACACACACACACACACACACACATATCAGGTTCACAGACACCAACACAATATTAAGCAGTGACTGAGGGCAAGACATTGTTTCCTATTTCCAGCAGTAAGCTCACACTGAGAAGCTGCCTTTACATAGTGGCAGTGGTGAGCTTGTAGAGTATCACAGAATCATCAGGTTCATGGACAAGCTACAGGACTCAACACATTCATCGGTAAGCTCATTAACACAAATCATCAGGTTCAAGGACAAGCTACAGGACTCAACGCATTCATCGGTAAGCTCATTAACACAAATCATCAGGTTCAAGGACAAGCTACAGGACTCAATACATTCATCGGTAAGCTCATTAACACAAATCATCAGGTTCAAGGACAAGCTACACGGCTCAACGCATTCATTGGTAAGCTCATTAACACAAGTCATCAGGTTCATGGACAAGATACAGGACTCAACGCATTCATCAGTAAGCTCTCGACTAATTGCAGAGGCTTTCGTTTTCTCTTATTCAACACAAGAGTAGCTACATGGCTCAACGCATTCATCGGTAAGCTCTCAACTACCTGCAGAGGCTTTCATATCTTCAACACAGTGTTAGTAATGATGGTTTAGTGTATAAGTGATGACTGACACTTCAATGCTGTGGTTCTTTTTGCAGGTACAGACACAGTGAGCCTCAATACACGATCACATGCTATAAGCCCAAGCCAAGATGTAATTGAGTATTGCTTGTCTAACATAGGCAGCACAAACTCTTAGCATATACATTGAAGATTGGCCGGGCAACATAGACATGAACCGAGCAATGACAAACATGAAAGCTTCCACAAGTGTTGCCAGCTTGTGTGACATCCAGGAACTTATTTTGGTGAAGACAGTGACCTTGACCTCCTTATATTGTGTTAGGAAAAGGTCAGGTTCAGATAACAACACAGAACAGGTGAGTCTATAATAATCTATCACTCTCCCTCTGACTAAAGCATTCACTAGGGGTTAAAATTGGTCTTGCCTTTGTTCATCGTATAGGTACACATTATTATTTACGCTAAAGCCGTCACTGGGTAGCATAGTGTTGTATTGCTGGGAAAACATCGTCTGTCCATAACATTTGCAAGATAAACCAAGATATGTATTTAACAGAACCTTATCACTTGTCTCATGGCACAGACGGAGTACGGAAACTTATTTTTGGTGAAGACAGTGACCTTGACCTCCTTATATTGTGTTAGGAAAAGGTCAGGTTCAGATAACACAGAACAGGTGAGTCTATAATAAACTGTCACTTTCCCTCTGACTAAAGCATTCACTAGGGTTTAAAACTGGTCTTGCCTTCGTTGATCATATAGGTACACGTTATTATCTACCCTAAAGCCGTCACTGGGTAGCATAGTGTTGTATTGCTGGGAAAACGTCGTCTGTCCATAACATTTGCAAGATAAACCAAGATATGTATTTAACAGAACCTTATCACTTGTCTCATGGCACAGAGGGAGTAACTTATTTTTGGTGAAGACAGTGAGCTTGACCTTTTTATATTGTGTTAGGAAAAGCTCAGGTTCGGATAACAACACAAAACAGGTGAGTCTATAATAATCTGTCACTCTCCCTCTGACTAAAGCATTCACTGGGGTTTAAAACTGGTCTTGCCTTTGTTGATCATAAAGGTACACATTATTATTTACGCTAAAGCCGTCGCTGGGTAGCATAGTATTGTATTGCTGGGAAAACGTCTTCTATCACCAACACATGTATTTAACAGAACCTTATCACGTCTCTCATGGCACAGAGGGAGTACTGGCTTACCTAGTGGCTGGGAGGTGAAGTAAGGGAGGAGATACTGAGACACAAAAACTAACAGAATTACATAGAATTACATAGATAACCAGACTACACAGGCCCTAAGGCCCAAACTAGGTGGACTGTCCTAAACCTAAGTGACAGTTGTTTATGTGGCCACCATGGCGTTGAAACTGACCTAGTGAACATTTAGATGGAGGAGATAGCGGTCAAGATTATTCTTAAACAATGCAATCGAGTTACACTGCACCACTGATGGTGTTAATCTGTTCCAATCTCAAACGACAGCATTAGTGAAGAAGAATTTTGAGCAATCTGAATGAACTTGTCTACATTTGAGTTTAGCGCCATTATTTCTCGTTCACGTCGAATCATCCATCACAAACAGCTTGGTCAGATCCACGTTGGTAAAACTGTTAAGTATTTTAAAGCACTCGATCAGTTTTCCTCTGAGGCGGCGTTTTACAAGAGAAAACAGGTTTAGATGTGACAGCCTTTCCTCGTAGGGTTTGTTTCGTAATGAAGGAATCAACGTAATGAAGAAACAACTTATAGCAGCATCAGCAGTAATGGTAGTAGTAGTAACTGTAGTAGTAGCAGTAGTCGTTGTAGTAGTAGTAGTGGACCAGAGTATGTCACCATTCCTAAGCACAGTAGAATGACGTCTACCGAGTGGATGCCGAACCAAAGACTTAACAAGCTTATAGCACCAGCGAAAACTCTCTATAAGCTGTGAAAATTCTCTCTCTCTCTCTCTCTCTCTCTCTCTCTCTCTCTCTCTCTCTCTCTCTCTCTCTCTCTCTCTCTCACAACTTCACATTCTCACAGTCTCACTACCAATATGAAAAATCTCACTTTATTTATTCGAGAGGAACCAGTAGTTACCTTAATAAAAGAATATTAGAAAAGACATTAAAAACCTCAAGAGTAAGACACAAATAAACAGTGAACTTGACTCGAGTAAAAAACATAAAAATATCCTCGTAAACAGAAGCTGAACGAAGGCAAACTATAAGAAACAAGGTAACGATTTAAACAGGAAATCTTCAAACTCTAAAACACTCGCTACAGGGAAAATAATGAACTACAAACACATTATCAAACTAAAAACCCAAACACAACCCAACACAAACTCACACTGATAAGAGGATCCAAAGACGGTCATTATGATGAAGTTGGATCAAAGAAATGAGAACCAAGCTTGGGTGGATGTTCACTGGGATTATGGGTACCAACATACATGGCCTTATGGTACAGATGAATAGGTACACCTTTGAATGGAGACTTGATGAATGTATATACAAGACAAACAGGATGGATTTTGAGAGAGGAGAAACAGTAGGTGGAGAGGGAGAATACACATATGTCTCCAGAATATGCTGAGAGGAGAGAATGAAGTAAATAAGCACAGTGAAGTGAGGTGGACAGCTTGAGCACACCACAGGATGCATTTTGAGAGAGTAGGAACAGTAAGAGGAGGGAGAATAATTGTACGACTCCAGAATATGCTGAGAGGAGAGGATGAAATATATAAGCATAGTGAAGGGAGGTGGAGAACTTGAGTATACTACGGGATGCATTTTGAGATAGGAGGAACAGTAAGCAGCAAACCAATGGCTGTGACTGGCTGGTGACACCCTCTGGCCTTACGTACGTCCATGTGCGTGCAAGGTGTCTGTGCGTGTAGGCTGCTGGATGAGACACACACACACACACACCATCTCGGCTGCTCTGGAAAACTGAGATGAGGGAGAGAATGAGTGGTCTAAAGATGTGAATGGGCACCGATTTTGTCCTTCTATATAACAGTTTATTTCTACACATCAGTTCAAGACACATACATCATCTCACTGCTTTGGAAAACTGAGATGAGGGAGAGAATGAGTGGTCTAAAGATGTGAATGGGCACTGATTTTGTCTTTCCATATACATAACAGTTAATTTTCACACATCAGTTCAAGACACACACATCATCTCACTACTCTGGAAAACTGAGATGAAGGAGAGTATGAGTAGCTAAAAGACGTGAATGGGCCATGATCTCTTTCTATATATTACAGTTAATTTTCACACACAAGTTCAAATCTTCATGTTACAGTCATTATACACTAAACTTATGACTTTCTACTCTAGCTCATCCCTATACTGTCCAAATCCCTAATGCAGGAGTTAACCAGCACCTTCATTCTATCATCCCTTGCACTGGTAAACTCTGGAACAATCTCCCTTCATCTGTAACAGTTGCCATACACTAAAATTACAACTTTCTACTCTAGCTCAACCATATACTGTCCACATCCCTTATGCAGAAGTTAACCAGCACCTTCATTCTTTCATCCCTAACCCTGACCAAATGACCAAGATAACCTACCCTCAGCGTGTGTGTGTGTGTGTCTAGGTGGATATGTCCCCGTAGTCGGCATTCCACTTTTCATAGGACACGAGGGATGTTTGTGGGACCGAGCGCCTGATCTTCTTGAGGGACTCCTTGAAGTCTGCAAGTGTGATGCCTCGGACCTCAGCCGGATCACAGGACACAACCTGGTCTGGCCGCAGCTCTGGGGTGGCCAAGGGAGAGAGAACGGGTCAGGGTGTTATGGTTAGAGGGAAATATTAGGTTTAGGAATTGATTAAACCATGAATTGTGTGTGTGTGCATGTGTGTGTGTGTGTGTGTGTGTGTGTGTGTGTGTAGTGGGCAATATTAGTTTTTGCTAATAATTCTTTTTACACTCAATTAAACTGTGAATTGTGTGTGTGTGTGTGTGTGTGTGTTTGTTGTGCCTACCTCTGATGGGGGCGAGGGCAGCATCCTTGGCCAGTGCCGTGAGGTCTGAGCCAGAGTATCCCTCGGTGAGCAGTGCCAGGCTGTCCACGTCCTTGGTGCTGAGGGTAGACTTCTGCTTGGACAACAGTTTGGTGAGCAGTACAATGCGCGTCCCCTTGTTGGGCAGCGAAACATACACTCGCTTGCTGAAACGTCTGTGGGAAGGCAATGATGAGTTAGGCTGATAATATATGTCATGACAATTATTTCCCTCTTTTTATTTCATCTCTATGGCTCAAGAGACCATCCAAGGACTGAATAAATATATATACTAGACACCTTAACCCCTTGACTGTGGATTTCCTACAGTAAGACCTCACCAAGTTACAGGAATGGAACAAAAAGTGGCTGCTACAATTCAATGAAGGAAAATGTAAAGTCCTGCACCTTGAGAGGGGATATCCAGCACACCAATACCACATGAGAAACACACTCCACTATCCACCACGGAGGCAGAGAAAGACCTGGGAGTATATGTTACCAGGCTACCAGTGAAGGCCAAATCCATGCAAATCGCAGCGGACGGGTTAATATACATAGCAACCACCTTAACTCATATATACAAACAAAATTGATCCCACAGTACTCTGCCCCAAAACCATCATGATCTAACTCCCTCCAGCCTACCCTAAGCCTCCAGTGCATACCTTAGGGCAGCATCGTCCAGCTCCTGTGGACGATTCGTAGCTCCCATGATGAGTATCTTCTCCTCGGCATCAGACTTCAGGCCGTCAAACTCCACCAGGAACTCTGTCTTGAGCCTCCTGGAAGCCTCGTGCTCCCCCTCCCTGCGCTCACACAGCAAGGAGTCAATCTCGTCAATGAAGATGATGGCAGGCTGGAAGGGGAGATACAAGCAATGAGATCACAAAACATCAGCAAATACAGAAATATCAATCAATTAAAAACACTGATGCATACCTTACATTACATCAACTGCTCAAAGTAGAGTGCCATAAGCTACAAGGAGGCAATGTACAGGTAGGAGATACAAGCAATGAGATCACAAAGCATCAGCAAATACAGAAATATCAATCAATTAAAAACACTGACGCATACCTTACATTACATCAACTGCTCAAAGTAGAGTGCCATAAGCTACAAGGAAGCAACATACAGGTAGGGGTGAAATGACTTGATTTGAGGGACAACAGAGAGGAGGGAAAAAGCAGACACTAACTGAGACAAGCCATACACAAAACTTGGCCCATAGTTACCTGAAGATACAAGGAGGCAATGTCTAGGTAGGGGTGAAATAGCTTGATTTGAGGGACGACAGAGAGGAGGGAAGAAGCAGACACTAACTGAGACAAGCCATACACAAAACTTGGCCCATAGTTACCTGCAGATACAAGGAGGCAAGGTACAGGCAGAGGTGAATTGACTTGATTTGAGGGACGACAGAGAGGAGGGAGGTAACACAGACACTTAAACAAGCCATACACAAACCCTGGCCAAAAGTTACCTGCAGCTCCCTGGCAACAGAGAAGAGCGCCTTGACCAGCTTCTCTCCCTCCCCCACATACTTGCTGGTGAGGGTAGAGGCGCTGATGTTGAAGAAGGTGGCGGAGCTCTCACTGGCCACGGCTCGGGCCAGCATAGTCTTGCCATTGCCTGGGGGAAGGGAGGTTCACAGTGTAAGGGTGGGAAAGGTTGTCATGGGTGGGCAGGGGAGTGTGTGGTAGAACTAGTGTTAATGTGGTGGTGTATCTATGCCCATGAAGATGAATACAGTTGTGTGGTTACATGAGGGAGGGGAAGTTCACAGCGTAAGGATGGGAGGGGTTGATGACTTAACATGTGGGTAGAGGAGTGTATGGCAGAACTACTACTTCTACTACTACTACTACTACTGTTACTATTACTCACCAGGTGGACCAAAGAGCAGCAGACCCCTGGCAGGCGTTCGTAGCCCTGTGAAGAGTTCTGGACGCAGCGCAGGTAGGATAACTATCTCCTGCAGGGCATTCTTGGCTGTCTGTGGGAGGCATGGAGGGAAGGTCAGGTGGAGTAGGGGAAGGTTGGGAGGAAAGAAGGAGGTTGGGGATGAGTGGATGATTAGAGAAGATTGAAGGAAAGGAAAGGAATGAAGGGTTAGGAGGGTTCAGAAAAAGGGAAAGCCATGCAGAAAGAGAGAGGGAGAGAGGGGAAGAGTAGGAGGTTGAGTATCAGCAAATAATTAGCTAACAGAAGTGGAGTAGAGGACCTGGAAACAGTGCTCAGAAGGAAAAGACTACGATGGTTTGGACATGTGAAGAGAGCAGGGGAGGATACAGTGCTGTGAGTTTTGGAGAGATTGGAGGTAGAAGGAAGGAGACCAGTTGGTAGACCTAGGAAAACATGGAGAAGGTGTACACAGGAAGACTTGGCATTGATGGGATTGGATGAGCATTAGGCAGAAGACAGAGTAGAATGGAGGAGAGCCATGAAGCTTCCAACTGCTCAGGAAGAGTGAAAACGGACAGTAAATGAAATGATGATGAATTAGGGAGGAGTGAAGGAAAAGAAGAGGAATAAAGGGTTATGAGAAAAAGAGAGAGGGTGATGAAAGGAAGAAACACAGAAGGAAAAACAGGACAGCCATGGAGAAAGAGAGAGGGAGGAGAAAAGTAGATTAGGTGAAGGAGGGAAGGTCTGAACCACAGCCACAAAATAGGAGAGTTTAGCGCCAAGTTGTTACCCAAAAAGGCCATGTGTGAAATTCAAATACGTGCTGATACAATAACCTTTCTTTGCACTCAAGGTACTTCTTCAAGACTGTGACAATACCTAAAGCAAAACAGAAACATTATTGTACCAGCTTCAATCTGAATTTCGCAAGGCTTTCCAGGTGACACTATGGCCAGATAAGGGTAAAATAACTTGATTTGAGGGAAGAGAGAAAAAGTTGCATCTCAGAAACGTTTGATAAATGCTTCACAGATATTCTGTGCAATGGAAAACATACACACAACAACATAATAATTCCAAATCATTAACCCCTTGACTGGGGATTTCCTACAGTCAGACCTCACCAAGCTACAGGAATGGAACAAAAGGTGGCTGCTACAATGCAATGAAGAAAAATGTAAAGTCCTGCACCTTGGGAGGGGATATCCAGCACACCAATACCACATGGGAAACACTCCACTATCCATCACAGAGGCAGAGAAAGACCGGGGAGTGTATGTTACCAGGCTACCAGTGAAGGCAAAATCCGTGACAATCGCAGTGGACGGGTTAACTAGTATTTTCAATCCAATACCACATGGGAAACACTCCACTATCCACCACAGAGGCAGAGAAAGGCCTGGGAGTGTATGTTACCAGGCTACCAGTGAAGGCCAAATCAGTGCCAATCGCAGCAGATGGGTTAAGTCCCTGTCTCTACCCACCTCCTGACCGGCGATATCCTCCCAAGACACAGGAGCCGAGGAGTCCACGATCTCGTCCATGATGCTGTGAGCGAGGCGACTGTCCACCCCTTTGAGAGAGGCCGAGGCGGTGCGACGGTGGCCATGCACGTGCTTTGGGGTGCTGTTCGACCCGTTTTGGCCGAGCCCTGAACCTGCAGAGCCTCGGCGACGGAGCGGAGATGCACCGATTGGGGACGAGCTGCCGTTCTGTGGAGTTTGGAGATACACAGATTTACATAGCTATTCAGACCACACAGACCTTATATTTCTTGCATTTTCCTACAATTTTCCTTCACATTCATTACCTTATTTCCTACATTCATTCTTCACATTCATCCACTCATCTTCATTTAGCAGCCTACATATTAATTTTTTCTTCACATCTATTCTGAACATTTACTATTTATTATTATTTCAAATATTTATTATTTCCCCTTCTGCTCACCTGCCCCGTTGATGCCTGCCTCCTGAGGGCGGGCGGGGTGCTGGGGTGTCTCGGCTCCCCCGCTCGCCCCTTCGCCCCACCCTTGGCCCCAGAGGACGTTCCACCCAGGTTCCGGGGCAGTGTGTGACTCTTGGTGCTGAGGGCGGTTATCCGGCGAGTGGTGGGAATCTTCTTGTAGCTCTTGGAGTCAGCTGGAGGAGGAGGACGAGGAGGAGGAGGAGGAACAAGGAGGAAGGAAGGAAGGAAGGAGGTGGAGGTGAGAGAAGAGGAGGAAAGGAAAAATATTAGTACAAAAATTGATACCAGTTATCACACACACACACACACACACACACACACAATTTTTTTTAATGAATTTCTATATATATCAAAAACAAATTCTTTTTTCTATAGGCCTAGACATTCATTACAAACACAGTGATATCTAATACATAAACATACATACATATGCAGATGAATACAGTGACTTGTTAACCCCTTCAATACAAGCAGACAAAACATAACCTCCATGCCATATCCTGGTTTTACAGACTACGTAGAATAGTCCAATGACCATGACGCACATACAGCGTCTCTAGGATATGGTTCGAGAGATGAAATGACTCATATACTGCGTCATGGTACTGAAGAGGTTAATATACATAGAGCAATACATGTAATCCTTTCATACGAGTTTGTTAGAGGACTCAATAATAATAATAATGATAATAATAATAATAATGAAAATAATAGTAATAACCAAACCAGAGGAACACAATGAGATAAATGAGAGAGAAAGGAGAAGGAGGTGGAAAAGAAAGCTGGAAATTGAAGAGAAAATAAAGGAGAAACAGATAATGAGAGGAAGGAGGAAGAGGAGGAAGAGAAAACCTGAAACGGAGGAGAAAAACATAATGGAGAGAAAGGAGAAAAAAAAGAAAAGAAAAGAATGAAGAAAAATATTGAAATGAAAGAGAAAAAATAAATGAGAGAAAATTGAAGAAAAAAAAGAAAATAATGAAGAGAAAATGTAAAATGAAAGAGAAAATCAAGGAAAAAAACACAAATAAAAGAAAATAGTAAAAGACAAAAGAAAACAACAAAAAATTGAAATGAAAGAGAAAATAATAAAAAAAAACACAGGTAAGATAGTAATTAAGAAAGCATGTAATTACTAAGGCAGGTGAGCAAACAGGCAGGTGAGGTGTTTGTTAAGCAAGGTGAGGCAGCCAGCATGCTTCTCTCTCTCTCTCTCTCTCTCTCTCTCTCTCTCTCTCTCTCTCTCTCTCTCTCAAGGACAGGCAACCAACTATGAATGTTATAAGACCCAGTTTCTCTCTCTCTCTCTCTCTCTCTCTCTCTCTCTCTCTCTCTCTCTCTCCCAGTCCAGTCCTTTTTTTTTTCCTCTTTTCTTCATGTTCTTTTCCTCACTTTCATATCCTGTGGTGTGTTTTTTTTCTTTGATTTTTGCCTCTCTCTCTCTCCCCCCCAACCCCCCACACCCTCTCTTGTATATCTGGGAGCCCGATACGTTCAAAAGACAGAGATACAGGCAAACAGTGATGCTGGTGACACAGTTCTACACAGCTTCTGCATCTTGAACGGGAAAAATCACCCATGAAAACCCAGTTAATCCTCCCTGTGGCCTTGGGAAATGGTCGTAATGGGGGACCGATATGTTTAAATAGACAGGCAAACAGAGTGATGCTGGTGACAGTTCTACACAGCTTCTGCATCTTGAACGGGAAAAATCACCCATGAAAACCCAGTTAATCCTCCCTGTGGCCTTGGGAAATGGTCGTAATGGGGGACCGATATGTTTCAGAAATGGACCTGAATGTGGAACGGTCTCGGAAGTATATAAGTAAACCTCCTGTCTGCCTCGTGAATGTAGAGATCAATATAGGGTGAGTGATTGTGGCTGAGTAAAGGCTGACTCATGCAACACACTCAGTCACACCTCATAAATTCTCTCGCTCTCTCTTACTCTCACACTCTCTCTCTTTCTCTTTTTCCTCTCCCTCTAATGAGTAAGCTGTTCTCTGTTGATTCAAGTCCTCACTCACCCACTCACATTTCATACTTAGGAGTCTGTGAACCAACTCTCTCTCTCACTCACTCCCTCTCTCTTTCCTCCCTCTAATGAATACCTGTTGGCTGTCTGTTGATTCATGTCCTCACTAACACACTCACTCACTCACATTTCATACTAAGGAGTCCATGAAAAAGCCTCTCTTTCACTCTCTCTCTTTCCGCTCCCTCCAATGAGTACCTGTTGATTATTTTGTCCTCATTAACACTCATTCACTCACTTTTCATAACTAGGACTCCGTGAATGAACCTATTTCCCCTTAGACAAATAGCTGAGTGTATGTCATGACCTGCATCTCATCCCTGGGTCATGCAAAATATTATCACCCAAACATCACACATACTCACACGAAAAAACTCCCATATGCACGACAACTAGGTAAAACAAAACAGGGTATATGTGTAACAGTTCCCCAGCATCTTCAGCAAAAGCTCAGCCATGGGAGTGCAAATGCCTTGAGTCGCCTGGATGCTGTGAGTGAGCTGGAAAAATGTATGTTTCTGTTCAGACGTTGCTCAGAGGTGTGTTGGTCCACTAGTACGCTGGTATGTTATGTTGGTTAGTAGTGCAGCCAGACAGCCAGCTAGTTCGCCTCTGTGCCAGCCTGCCAGCCATCCCATGAAGGCAGAAGAGGGTAAGGAAGGAGAGCAGGAGGATGGAGTAAGAGGAGGAGGAGGAGGGAAGGGTAGCAGACATGGAGAAATGTAGAGATGTATAAAAAAAATGTAAAGAAAAATGAAAAAGAGAAAGGAATAAGTGAAAGAATGAGAGAGAGAGAGAGAGAGAGAGAGAGAGAGAGAGAGAGAGAGAGAGAGAGAGAGGCAAAAACCAAAGAAAAAAACACACCACAGGAAATGAAAGTAAGGACAAGAACATGAAGAAATGAGGAAAAAGAAAAAAAAATAAGACCAGAAATGAAATGAAGAAAGAAAGAGGAAGAAAAAAAATTAAAGAAAAAAACATGAGGAAAAAGAGAAAGTGAGATCAGGAATAGCATCATCATTGCCATCACCTTCACTATCATCATCATCATCATCATCAATACCTTCCTGTCCCTTATGCGGGGGCCGGCGGTCGGGCCTCCCCCCCACCTCCTCCCCCATGACCTGCGGGGCAACTCTGGCGCGGGGCCTGTGAGTTGGGGCGGAGGGTGATGCCCCCCGCCCTCCCCCACTCAAGGCACGTCTGGGGGAGTGGGTGAGGCAGCGTGCGGGGGAGGCCGGGGGAGTGAAGTTGGTAAGGGTGATGGGGGAGGTGTCCAGCTCCAGGCGATGAAGGTGTACCAGCGACTCTAAAAAACACACGCACACACAAACGTACACACGGGGGCTTGATATAGGAGGGAAAAGGTGTGTGTGTGTGTGTGTGTGTGTGTGTGTGTGTGTGTGTGTGTGTGTGTGTGGACAAATGACTCTAAAAACACAGATGCACACACAAACGTACACACAGAGGGCTTGGTATGGGAATGAAAATGTATGTGTGTGTGTGTGTGTGTGTGTGTGTGTGTGTTTCTAGGGGATATGGTGACCTGGAAAGTGTGTGTGAGTATATACCCGCACACACACACATACACACACACACACACACCTAAACATTCCTATATAAGCATTGAAAATCTACAAAACATATCTAACAAACAAACTCCTGTGCTGTGAAGAGTAAGAATGAAAAAAATAAAGAAATTGAAAAGATTTTTATACATAGCATGGAGTATAATATGAAGCTAGGAGCCTTTTAAATCAACACATGAAATTAAAACATATATTAACCCTCCAGTTTCTGAATTACTGTCATTTCTTAACAAACTAAAGGAAATTGAAAAGATTATACCCTTACAGTTTTTGCATTGCTCCCATGAATATTTTAAAACAATGACCTATTAGTGTTTTTCAAGCAACAATTTTATCTAACAGTCAAGCAGAACAATATTATAGATTCTAAAACCATACATATAATGTCTTGGGTCTACACTGTACAGCTAAAGTCCATATTTACAAACATATCAGTGCCCCAGTTTGCCTGTTTGAAAAGCCTATCGTAGAAGTTGCTGGGGTTTTCATGGACTGTCTTGTGACCCTAATGATAGCTGTACCCAGCTTATGCACCTTGAACTGGAAAACCACCCTTGAAAGCCTGGTTAATCTTCTCTATGGCCTTGGGAAATGGTCGTAATGGGAGCCCAGTACGTTTAGAAATAAGTCTCTCATATAAGTTGCTGGGGTTTTCATGGACTGTCCTGTGACCCTAATGATAGCTGTACCCAGCTTATGCACCTTGAACTGGAAAACCACCCTTGAAAACCCAGATAATCTTCTCTGTGGCCTTGGGAAACAGTCGTAATGGAAGCCCAATACGTTTAGAAATAAGCCTCTCGTAGAAGTTGCTGGGCTTTTCATGGACTGTCTTGTGACCCTAATGATAGTTGTACCCGGCTTATGCACCTTGAACTGGAAAATCACCCACGAAAACCCAGATACTCTTCTTTGTGGCCTTGGGAAACAGTCATAACGGGAGCCCGATACATTTGAAACTATGGACCTAATTGTCACCTTGGGGTATGACAGACTACTTACTGCCATGCAATGTTTTAAAAGATGAAAGCGTACACTGCAAAGCCATTGACAAGTATAGTGTTTGGTATTTATAGGCAGTTGGGAATTTTGCGGACATAGCTACTAGGACATGAAGGGATGGTGGTGGTGGTGGTGGTGTTTTGTGAGGATTAAAAAAGGGTTGAACAAACAGCCAGATCAAAAGAATGGAAGACAAGGCCAATAGGAACACCAGTAATAGTGATAATAAATAATAATGATAATAATAATAGCAAGAACTACCACACGCAACATCAACAACAACATCGCAACACAGGAAACACATCAGCAACACACACACACACAAAAAAAAAAAAAAAAAAAAAAAAAAACTCATTCCCCTCCTCCTCCTCCTCCTTCCCTCTTTCTCCCTCTCTCTTCCTTCTCATCCACTACTAACACCACCATCACCACCACCACTACTATCCCCCTCTTCTTCCTCCTCCTTCACCTCCCTTTCCTTCCTCCTCACCCAGCATGTCCAGCCTCTCCTTAGCCATGAGTAGGTTGGTCTTCATCTTCTCCTGGAGCCGCTGTGCCCTCTCGTAAGCCTCACCCTTGCCCACGCACTCCACTGCTATCCCGGCCTCCAGCTCAGCGATTCCCCTCCTGTACATCTCCATGGCTGCCTCCTTATTGCCTGGAATGAGATGGAAGGAAGGTGAGAGACTGGGAGATAAGGGATGCAAGATAGAAAGGATGGGTGAACAGATAGATGGAAGGATAGAGATGAGGTAGGAAGGCCTGTGTATCTCCATGGCAGCTTCCTTGTGGCCTGGGATGAGATGGAAGGAAGGGGAGTGGTTAGGAGATGAAGGAGAAGATAAGGAGATGAGGGATGCAAGGTAGAAAGGATGAATGAACAGATAGATGGAAGGATAGAGATGAGGTAGGAAGGCCTGTGTATCTCCATGGCAGCTTCCTTGTGGCCTGGGATGAGATGGAAGGAAGGGGAGTGGCTAGGAGATGAAGGGGAAGATAAGGAGATGAGGGATGCAAGGTAGAAAGGATGAATGAACAGATAGATGGAGGGACAGAGATGAGGTAGGAAGGCCTGTTATCTCCATGGTAGCCTCCTTGTGGCCTGGGATGAGATGGAAGGAAGGGGAGATGAAGGAGAAGATAAGGAGATGAGATGCAAGGTAAAAAGAAAATGTAGGATGAGATCTGACTTCATGAAACTAAAAATGATGAGAAAAAAAATATATGGGTAGGAATAAGGGAAGAAGGACATAGGAGTGAAAATAAAAATAAAACAAAATAACTGCAAACAAAAAACAGAGTAAGAATTTTTATGGATGATGAAAGAAAGATGTATAAGAAAGAGGAAGATGTGGGAGTAGAGATTAAATCAAAACATAATAATCACTTACAAATAACACAGAAAAAGGAAAGTACTAAGAGAAATCAGAAAACATAGGAAAAATTATAATGCATGATAATTTAAGAGCATAAAAAAGATTGACAAAAATAAATATATGAAAGAAAGAGAAGGAAGAAAGGAGGAAGAAGGACACAGGAGTAAAAATAAAAATATAACATAATAATCACTAACAAAAAACAGAGTAAGAATTATTATGCATGATAATTAAAGGGCATAAAAACATTGATAAAAAAAGAAAAATATGGAAGAAAGAGAAGGAAGAAAGGAGGAAGAAGGACACAGGAGTAAAAATGAAAATATAACATAATAATCACTAATAAAACAGAGTAAGAATTATTATGCATGATGAATAAAGGCATAAAAACATTGATAAAAAAAGAAAAATATGAAAGAAAGAGAAGGAAGAAAGGAGGAAGAAGGATGTAGGAGTAAAAATATAATAATTACTAACAAAAAACAATGTGAATTATTATGCATGATGAGTAAGGGCATGAGGAAGATTGGATTTCACAGTTCCCTTGAAAGGAGGCCCGTAGCTAACCACAGCCCTAAGGGAGGGGGTTTACTGTGACCAATGCAATTTCCTTAGGCCCATATCTGTTGTTGTTGTCGGTGGTGGTGATGATGATGGTGGTTGTGATGGTGGTGGTGGTGGCGAAGGTGGTATAGTTCAAGATTTTCATACCTTTTTCAACCTTCAATCTGTCTACCTATGTATATATCTACCTACCTAACTTGTCAACCAGAATAGAACAGCTAGACATGAACAGATAACAGACAGAGCAGAACAGATGGACAAATAGACAGATAAATAGATATATTGATAAAGGAGGATGAAAATGAAGAAGATGAAGAAGAACAAGAAGATGATGGTGAGACAAAAGGGAGGTTTTAAAAGTACTAGAAAATAAAAAATAAAAAAAAAATAAAAAAAATAAAAAAATAAACTATTCAGGTATTATTTCGTTCTCTGCAAAGAAAACCTTCATGTTGTTGAACCAAAGAAAACTAGACCACAGAGGAGGAGGAGGAGGCATGGCGGGGTTGCGTATTGATCTGAGGGAACACACACACACACACACACACACACACAGAGAGAGAGAGAGAGAGAGAGAGAGAGAGAGAGAGAGAGAGAGAGAGAATAAAGCAGGAAAGAAAGGAGAGAGAGAGAGAGAGAGAGAGAGAGAGAGAGAGAGAGAGAGAGAGAGAGAGAGAGAGAGAGAGAGAGAGAGAGAGAGAGAGAGAGAATGTAGGAAAGGGGAAATAAACGGAGGGAAAGAAAGGAAAAGAGAGAGAGAGAGAGAGAGAGAGAGAGAGAGAGAGAGAGAGAGAGAGAGAGAGAAAGTAGGGATGGGGAAATAAACGGAGGGAAAGAAAGGAAAAGTGAGGGAAAATGGAGAGAGAGAGAGAGAGAGAGAGAGAGAGAGAGAGAGAGAGAGAGAGAGAGAATGTAGGAAAGGGGAAATAAAGGGAGGGAAAGAAAGGAAAAGTGAGAGAGAGAGAGAGAGAGAGAGAGAGAGAGAGAGAGAGAGAGAGAGAGAGAGAGAGAGAGAGAGAGAGAGAGAATGGAAAGGAAATAAACGGAGGAAAGAAAGGAAAAGTGAGAGAGAGAGAGAGAGAGAGAGAGAGAGAGAGAGAGAGAGAGAGAGGGAGGGGAAAGTAAGGGATGGGGAAATAAACGGAGGGAAAGAAAGGAAAAGTGAGGGGAAAATGAGAGAGAGAGAGAGAGAGAGAGAGAGAGAGAGAGAGAGAGAGAGAGAGAGAGGACAAAGGATAGAGACATTTGCCAAGTTCATTCACAAAGGAAAGAGGACGCAGACACACAAAGGTTGACATGGGAATGACACACACACACACACACACACACACACTGTCCTAAAACGTCAATGATCCTTCCTTTCTACGTATCTCTCAACCTGACATTCCACCTCGTACTACCACTACTACTACTACTACTACTGCAACTACTACTGAATGATGACCCTTATGATGACCTCTGCCCACAAAAATCTACCAAACTTATGGGCCTATAATACGTGTGCTGGGGCGCCGATATGTTGTTGAATGACCCCCTAATCTCACACTTCAATTGTCGTAGTTGGGAAGAGGTTACGTGGGGTTGAAAAGGGGTGTATGTGGGGTAGGGAAGGGGTTCATGTGGGATTGTGAGGGGGGTTATGAGAACTTGTAGGGGGTTGGGGGGTTATAAAAGGATTATAGACGGATTATGTGGGGTTCAGCGGGGTTGTGAAAGGGTTATGTGAGATGGAGGGGGGTTGGGCGGGTTGTGAGGAGGTTATGAGTTGTGGGGGTTGCGAGGAATTGTAAGGGGTTGGGGAGAGTTATGTGGGTTGTGAAGGGGTTGTGAGGAGTTGTAAGGGATTAGGGAGGGTTATGTGGGGATGTGGGGGGTTGTGGACTTGTAAGAGGTTGGGGAGGGAAATGTGGGTTGTAGGGGGTTGTGAAGGAGTTATGAGGACGTATAAGGGGTTGGGGAGAGTTATGTGGGGATGTGGGGGGTTGTGAAGCGGTTATGAGGACTTGTAAGGGGTTGGAGAGGGTTATGTGGGTTGTAGGGGGTTGTTAAGGGGTTATGAGGAGTTGTAATGGGTTAGGGAGGGTTATGTGGGTTTTGGAGGGGTTGTGAAGGGCTTATGAGTTGTAATGGGTTAGGGAGGGTTATGTGGGTTGTAGGGGGTTGTGAAGCGGTTATGAGGAGTTGTAATGGGTTAGGGAGGGTTATGTGGGTTGTAGGGGGTTGTGAGGGGGTTATGAGGAGTTGTAATGGGTTAGGGAGGGTTATGTGGGTTTTGGGGGGTTGTGAAGGGCTTATGAGTTGTAATGGGTTAGGGAGGGTTATGTGGGTTGTGAAGGGGTTATGTGGACTTGTAAGGGGTTGGGGAGGGTTATGTGGGGATGTGGGGGGTTGGGTAGGGGTTATGTGGAGATGTGGGGGGTTGGGTATCGGTAATGTGTGGATGTGAGGGGTTGTGAAAGGGTTATGAGGTCTTGAAGGAGGTTGGGGAGTGTTATGTGGATTCTGGGAGGTCGTGGGGGGTTGGGGAGGGTTATATGGCATTGTGGGGGTTGGTAAGAGGTTATGTGGGTTGGGAAAGAGTTGTGGGGGGGGTTGGAAAGGACTACGTAGGAGTGAGGGGGTTATGTGGAGTTGGGGAAGGGTTTTGGGGGGTGGGAAAGGGTTGTGGGGGGTTGGGTAGGGGTTTTGTGGGGTTGGGTAAGGGTAATGTGTGGTTCGGAGTGGTTGGGGAGGGGTTATGCGGGGTCGAAGAGGGTTATGATGGGTTTAGGGATAAATTTCAGCAGCGACATCGGTCTTCTAGCATGGAATCGGCGTTTCTGTTCATCATAGTTGCTGTGGTGAGTAAATTATGCTACTAACAATGTACGTATGTGTGTTTTAGGGGGTTTGGTGGGGTATGAAGGGCTGTGTAGGGTTGGAGGGTGGTCCATGAGGGGTTGGGAAATGTTTCTAGTGGCGACTGTTGGCAACTTTCAGGTGGCGTCATGAAGCCAGTAGCGTCACTCTATTAGCCTATGTCAGAAAGAAGGGAGACGAAGCAAAACCGGTCACAAGAAGAGGAAGAGGAGGCGAAAGTGGTCTGGTAAGTGCTGCCGCCTGCCAGCAAGAATGTGTCAGGTAGGGGAAGAATGTTGGATCCGAGGTGACACGGCGAGACCGCTTCGTGTATTTCCTTTGCTTTTTCCTGCTCCTTCTTGTTCGTTAAGAGTGTAAGACAATGGTTTCCTAAGACGTGGGGAAGCTGTAGGCATAGCATACAGTGGGTGGCTGGTCTTCCCACAGCCACAAACCATCACTTGAAGCAAATAAGTAGACGCGTAGGCAGCCTCCTCCATGCGCGGCCATCCACCCCCGCGCAGGCCTGGCAGATCTGGCCTTTTTGCATGTTAGAGACGTAATACAGTGGTTTACTTAGACGTGAGAAAGCTTAAGGGATGATATAATGCATAGTGGTCTTCCCATAGCCACGGAATAGCCCTAAATAGACATGTATGCCGCATAATCTCCCTGCTAGTCTCCGGACCACACACCGCCGCTCCACCCACCGTCTTGAAGTTACCAGTCTGCTCCACTCGGAAAATCGTCCTCCTCGGTTTCTGACTAAACACTGTCCCACTCACATCAATAACAATATCCAATCGAACACTGTACACAAAGCTTAACTATTGGTATAGGTTACACGGGCGGAAAAGATTGATATGGGCGCCTAAACTTCATTTCTGTCGTGTCTTGAAGAGCAGTCGTTCATCTGCCATCACCCTCCCTCCCTTGCCCGCCACGTTCCAAATCTGATCATCCCCTGCGTCCCTATATAACTTATATTTCCTAAGGCCGAAAAAGAGATGTTCTTCTTGGGTTCAGGGCACAGAAGAAGGGTCAAACTACCACCAGGGTCATAAGCTACCCATGGAAATGCCTAACTCCTACGAAAGCCTTGTCTATCTAACCACTACTGCTACCACTACTACTATACTAACTACTACTACTACTACTACTACTACTACTACTACTACTACTAGAGAGGGAAAGGAAGGAGAGGTAGGGGAGAGTAGGGAGAAGGGAAGGAAAGGTAGGGGAAAAGGGAGGGAATCAAGGAGGAAAGGTGGAGGGGAAAAGGAGGGAGGTAAGGTAGGTGAGGGGAAGGGGAGAGAAATCAGGGAGGATAAAGTAAGGGAAAATGGAGGAAAGGAAAGGAGGAAGAAGGAACAAGACGAGGAGAGAGAGGAAAAGAAAGACAGGAAGAGAAGGAAAATAAAGGAGAAGGGAAGGAAAAGGAGGAAAGGGGAGAAGAGAAGGTAAGGGAGCGGAGAGGAGGTGGAGCGGAAAGGGAAGGACAATACTAGACAGGTTGGTGGTGGTGACGGTGGTGATATTTCGCGGTCATTCACCCTCTCAAACAGACACAAGCACAGACATGAATACTTACACCCACACCCACACACCCACAGACATACCTTCACCCGCCTACAGGACAACGAGCCGTCAACACACACACACACACACACACACACACACACACACACACACACACACGAGGGAGATAATTATAATATTCTAAGTTCTTCATCGGTATCATTATCTTCTGTAAGAGGCGTCAATTAAATCTTTTTCGCTTTCTTTCTTTTCTTTTTAGTCTGGGGCGTGGGCGAGAAGATTGCAAACATTATAGAAGAAGAAGAAATAGTAGTAGTAGTAGTAGTGGTGGTAGTGGTGGTAGTAGTAGTAGTAGTAGTAGTAGTAGTAGTAGTAGTAGTAGTAGTAGTAAAAAGTAAGGTAGCAGGTATACATATCAACTACAAAACCTACAAAAAAAACATACAATTAAATAAACAAATGACGAACGAAGAAATAAAAAAAGGAAGGAAGGAAGAAAAAGGAAGAAAAAGGAAGAAAAATCAATCCTGAATCTGCAATGCCACGTAAAAAAATCAACATACACCTCCATTAACAAAAAAAAAAAAAAAAAATCTCCCTCACAACTGCAAGCTCTCAAAACCCCGACAGGAATTGCGCAAAACTACAGGTAAAAAAAATGCTAATTAGAGGACAAGGCCAGACAGGTAAGGGGGGGAGGGGGAGGAGAGGAGGGGAGGGGAAGAAAGGGAGGTGGAGGAGAGAAAAAGGATGAGGGAGGTAAAGTAGAGGAGGAAAGGGAGGGGAAAGTGAAGGAAAGGAGGGAGGTAAGGTAAGTGAGGGGATGGGGAGGAAAATCAGGGAGGAAAGGGAGAGTAAAGTAAGGGAAGGGGGAGGAAAGGAGGGAAAGGGGAGGGAAATCAGGGAGGAATGGGAGAGGAAAGGGGGAAGAAGGAACAAGATGAGGAGAGAGAGGGAGATAAAAATGGGGAGAGGAGGAAAATAAAGGAAAGGAAAAGAAGGGGAGGGGAAGCAGAGAGAGAGAGAGAGAGAGAGAGAGAGAGAGAGAGAGAGAGAGAGAGAGAGAGAGAGGGGAAGGGAGGAGGGAGGAAAAATAGGACACCATAAAAGAGAGAATGGAGGGAAGAGGGGAGGAAAGAGGGGAAGAAAGGGGAGGGGAGGGGAGGGGAAGTTGGTTGCTGACATTTGCCGCACTAATCCATATCTTGATACTAGACTTCTCCTCCCTCCTCCTCTTCAACCCATTTCCTCCCCTCCCTAGTCCTTCACCCCTTACACTCCTCTCTTCTCCCCTTTTTCCTTCTCTTTCCTCCCCATCACCCCCTCCTCTCCCTTTTGTTCCGCTTCCCATCACCCCAAGTGTTCCCCTCTCACACACACACACACACACACAAACACACGCACACACCAGACAGTTCCTTCGATCTTCCAAAACTGTGTCAGACGGGAATAGAACTGACTGACGGATCGATTGGCTGACTAACAAACCACTAACTGACTGACTGACTGATTGAACGACTGACTGACTAACACACCTACCAACTGACTGACTGAACGATTGACTGACTAACACACCTACCAACTGACTGACTGAACGATTGACTGACTAACACACCTACCAACTGACTGACTGACTGACTACACACCTACCTACTGACTGACTGATTGACTGACTAACACACCTATCTACTGACTGACTGATTGACTGACTAACACTTACCTACTGACTGACTGATCGATTGGCTGACTAAACCAACCAACCAAGTGACTGACTGAATGGCTGACTGATCGATTGGTTGACTAACAAACCAACCAACTGACTGACTGACTGGCTGACTAACCCTTTTCTCTTCCTTTTCCATCCCATCCCTTCCCATCCCATTCCATCCATTCCCTTCTCTTCTCTTCCCTCCCACCCCACCCCTTCCCTTCTCTTCCCTTCCCATCCATCCCTTCTCTTCCCTTCCCTTCCTTTCCAGACAGAGATAGATAGAGAATGTGATCTATATCGATATACTCTTAAATAACACATTAATCTTGGACTATTCGTAATACACACATTACTACCCACGGCAAGCGACAAGCCAACGAAATATTCCACTAACTTGCAATCCCTTCCGCCCGGTGACTCGGTTTACAGGCTGACCGGATAATCTTGTATTCGAGTGAGATCACTTTTTTTTTTATATTAGTCAACTTTGGTTTCATTTCTGGACCCCCCCCCCCTCTCTCTCTCTCTCTCTCTCTCTCTCTCTCTCTCTCTCTCTCCTTTTCCTATTCTTTCCTTTCTTGTCTACTTCCCTTCCCTTCTCTCTCGCTTTCCTCTTCCTTCTACTTTCTCTCCCTCTCCCTTCCTTCCTTATTACATTATTTATTCCGTTCCTCTTCCAATCCTTCTTTCATTACCCCTTTCAACTATTTGACTCCCAAGGGTTTAGATAGATAGATAGATGGATAGATAAAGGGAAATATAAGAAATCTAACAAAAATAAACACAAATAAAATAACACAATATTGACAGAGTACGAATTTGAAAGAAAAAAATAACACACACACACACACACACACACACACACACAGATAGGAGCATAAGCAACAATGGGAAGGAAACAAAGGTATATACTATAGGTTTGTATACCTCAAAACAACATAATCTTCAGAAAGTGTTAATCTGAATACAAATTAGATAATATATAGATTCCAAAGACCCTCTGGCGCCCTGCCCGCCCTGGACCCCTGCCAAGAGAGAGAGAGAGAGAGAGAGAGAGAGAGAGAGAGAGAGAGAGAGAGAGAGAGATGATAAGGTCACAGTGTGGGAGGAAGTAATGGAGGTAAGGTAGGAGGGAAGGAAGGAAGAAGAGGGAGAGGAGGAGGAGGAGGAGGGAGGGGGGAGGAGGAGGAAGGATAGGGAGAGAATGAATGGGAAGAAGGGGAAAAAAAGGGAGATAAAAAAACAATGTGAGAGAGAGAGAGAGAGAGAGAGAGAGAGAGAGAGAGAGGGGGGGGGGGGGGGATAGAAGAGGGTGATTGTGAAGGGGAAGAAGAAAGGGAGGGAGAGAAGGATAGGAGGGAAGAGGAATTGAGACGAGAAGAGGGAAAGAGGAAGGGGAGGGAGGAGGGAAAGGGAGGAGGGAAGAGGAAAAGGGTGAAGGGGAGGGAGGAGGGAAGAGGACGAGAAGGAGGGAAGAAGAGGAGGAGGAGGAGGTGGAAGGGAGGGACAGGAAGGAAGTGGTCGGAGTTAAACCTTCCAGACCTGAGTGTGACATACGACTCACGCTTCAACGACTCACCCACCCACTGACTCACCGACTGACTCACTCACTCACAAACTCACCAATCAACTAACTCACCGACTGACTGACTCACCAACTGATTAACTCCCCAACCGACTAACAGACTAACTGAATGACTGACTATGCTATCAACTGACTCAGCTCGCTTCTTGGTAATGAATGGAGGGAATGAATGAAGGGAAGGAAGGAAGGAAGGAAGGGAGGAAGGGCCAACCAGCGTCATAAGAATAAGAATACAAATAATAATAATGAAAAAAATAGGAATGAATGAATGAAGGAAGGAAGGAAGGAAGGGAAGGAAAGAAGGGAGGAAGGGCCAGCCAGCGTCATAAGAATAAGACAATCCCTTCTAAGTCCTGCCCTTCCAAGACCTTCCCCTCTAAGTCCTATCCTTCCAAGACCTTCCCCTCTAAGACCTTCCCTTCCAAGACCTTCCCCTCTAAGTCCTATCCTTCCAAGACCTTCCCCTCTAAGTCCTATCCTTCCAAGACCTTCCCCTCTAAGACCTTCCCTTCCAAGACCTTCCCCTCTAAGTCCTATCCTTCCAAGACCTTCCTCTCTAAGACCTTCCCTTCCAAAACCTTCCCCTCTAAGACCTTCCCCTCTAAGACCTCTCCCATTACTAAAAAAAAAAGAATGAATGCAGGATTGAAGGGAATGAATGAAGGGAAGGAAGGGCCTGCCAGCGTCACCCTTCCATTCCCTTCACAAACAGGTTACTCCATAAGACACCGGGACAGGTTACGTAGGGAAGGAGAGAGAGGGAGAGGAGAGGGAGGGAGGAGGAGAGGAAGGGAGAGAAGGGATAGTGTTAAAAGTGAGAAATAGTAAGTAGTGCGCTCTCTCTCTCTCTCTCTCTCTCTCTCTCTTCCTGTTTCATATTTTTTCCCCATTATTTTTTTTCTTTAGTATTTACCCATCTCTCTCTCTCTCTCTCTCTCTCTCTCTCGAGCAGGAATAAGCAAGGTTGGCCATGTATTGTGTTACGTGAAGGAGGAGACAAGTTCACCTACACTATTCTCCCACGCACCTTACCTCCCTCCCTTCCCACGTGTGTGTGTGTGTGTGTGTGTGTGTGTACAAAGTCTTTCTGGTGAGGAATATAAACAATGGGTGAGGTTTTTTTTAAATATTATACTATTTACTATCTGTGTGTGTGTGTGTTTCTGCCCAACGGTTATGCTCTCTCTCTCTCTCTCTCTCTCTCTCTCAAAAGAAGAAAAAAAGAAAAAGAAGAGGAATAAGGAAGAGGAAGAAAAATAAAAGAAATTATCACCACCACCACCATCATCGCCATGACCTCCAGACACGATCCACTTTGACCCCTTGACCCGTCCTGACAGTCAGTCTCCCCCCCCCCCCGCGACCAGCTGGCGTGTGTTGACCAATCGATGTTGACCTATATTAGCAGACCACCGTGACCTGACCCAATTATTCACAGGTGGTCAGGTGAGGTTAGGGAAGGGGAGGGGGGGAAGGTCAATTTCGGAAGGTCATAATATTTGGTTTGGGTCTCTCTCTCTCTCTCTCTCTCTCTCTCTCTCTCTCTCTCTCTCTCTCTCACACACACACACACACACCCACACACACACACACAGAGAGAGAGAGAGAGAGAGAGAGAGAGAGAGAGAGAGAGAGATCAAGGCAGGCCGGAGTAAAGAGAAGATAAGAAGCGGAAGGAAAAAGAGAAACTTATGCAGAAGAGGAGGAAGGAGGAAGGGAGAAGGAGGAAGAAGGAAGGAAGGAGGAGGAAGAAGACAAGGAGGAACCGGAGGAGAAAGAAACTCTCGCGCGACCTTGAATTTTGATCGCATTTACCTTACAAGTGAAAGTACAATGATGATAATAATAAGAATAAGAAGAAGAAGAAAAAGATGATGGAGAAGCAGGAGAAGACAAAGAAGAATGATAATAACAGCAATAAATAATAATAATAATATTAACTTAAGCCTAATCACACACACACACACACACACACACACACACACACACACACACACGCACGCACGCACGCACGCACACACACACGCACACACACACCGTCTGGAAGTGTCATGACTCACACACCTTGTCAATGACCCACATAAAGTTGGACAGGTGTGCGTGTGCGTGTGTGTGCGTGTGTGTGTGTGTTATTTTGATACATACATAAATACATACACAGACAAACGCACTACGCTAATTTCTGATTCACACACACACACACACACACACACACACACACACACACGCACTGTCCCTCACTGTCTGTCAATCTGTCGCGTCATAATAATAGTGGTGGTGGTGGTGATGGCGGAAATGGTGGTGACGATAAAAGTGGTGGTTTTGGGTGTGGTGGTGGTGGTGGTGGTGGGTGTGGTAGTAGTGGTGGTGGTGGTGGTGGTGGGTGTGGTAGTGGTGGTTCAATCAATAGTCTGGGAAGGAGGAGGAGGAGGAGGAGGAGGGGCAGAGGAAGGAGAGAGAGGAGGAAAGATCTGTGGAAGGATGTAATGGAGGTTGAGAAGAGGTAAGGTAGAAAGAAAAGGAGGAGGAGGAGGAGAAGGAGGAGGAGGAGAAAGAAGAGGAGGAGGAGGAGAAGGAGGAGGAAGAAGAGGAGGAGGTGTCATCAAGCATACCAAACATGAAAATGCTCTCTCTCTCTCTCTCTCTGAACAATACGAACAAATAAACAAACAAACATTCAATGACAGACGGACAGACAAACGCCAATTATGTGTTACTTCCACTTCCTCTTTCCTTCCTCTCTCTCTCTCTCTCTCTCTCTCTCTTAAAATCACTATATATATATATATTGCAAATTTTTACTCCTTCATTTTAACTTTTTTTCTTCTTTAATATTTTCTTCCATATTCGTACGTGGAGAAATAATGCAATCTTTTACTTTTTTATTTTCGTTTCTAATTTCCTCTTATTTTCCATCTTTCTAATTCACTATTTCCGTTCTTTTTCTTTCTTATTTCCTTCCATAATAATCTTTGGGGTACGAGGATGATTTCCCTTTTAGTTTTTTTCTCCTTTATTTATTTCCCTGATAGTCTTTCCATGGGAGGGTACAAGGAGAAGGAGGAGGAGGAGGAGGAGGAGGAGGGGTCTGAGGGATGAATCAATTACTAAGGAAACTCAACCCCTAAGATTTGAGGCTTCACCGACGGCCCCCTTGACTGATTAACACTCTCTCTCTCTCTCTCTCTCTCTCTCTCTCTCTCTCTCTCTCTCTCTCTCTCTCATTCTTTCTCCCGCCCTTCCTCCTTTAATTAAATAGTTGTTAGAAGCTTCCTATTCTCTCTCTCTCTCTCTCTCTCTCTCTCTCTCTCTCACACACACACACACACACACTTGACTTTCTAGGAACAAGTTGACTCAATTTCTAGAGCGATGAACGACTCTGTAGCCTTGGACACACCTGTTATTTTTCCTCTTCTTATACTTCCTTCCTTTTTTGTACCATAATGATTGCTACGCTACCCATGACTTGCTCCGACACACACACACACGCAGAGAGAGAGAGAGAGAGAGAGAGAGAGAGAGAGAGAGAGAGAGAGAAGGAAAAAATGCGTCTATCATCTCCTTTATTGCATATGAAAGAGAGAGAGAGAGAGAGAGAGAGAGAGAGAGAGAGAGTAATGATGCTACTCTTTTGAAACTTGTAGTACTCATGTTTTTTTCCTCCTCCTTCTCCTCCTCCTCTTCCCTTTATCTCCAGCAGCGGCGCGTGTCTTCACCTGTTCACCTAATTAACCATTTCCGCTGAGAACCAGAGCCAGGAGGAGGAGGAGGAGGAGGAGAGGAAAGAAGAAGAGGGAAGAAGAAAATGAAAAAAAAGGAGAAGAAAAAGAAGAATAAAGAAGAGGAGGAGGAGGAGGAGGAGGAGGAGGTGGAATACATAGGAGGAACAGACACCAGAAGACCTGTCGGTCTATGGCGATGGAAGAAGGAGAGGGAAGAAGAAAGAGAAGAAGGAGAAAAAGAAGAAGAAAAAGAAGGAAGAGGACGAGGAGAGGAAGGAGGAGGAGGAGAGGAAGGAGGTGGAGGAGAGGGGAGAAGAAGAAGAAAACGAAGACAAAGAACATAAACAATAACAAAAAAGAAGAAGACGAAGGAAAAGGAGAAAGAGGAGGAGGAGATCTAAAGGTGAGGGCCTCTGATGAGTCTTACTACTTCCTACCATGATCACTTTTGCTCTTAACACTTATGGAAGATTAGAGTCACCGGCATGAGAGGCTTAACCTGATCCCTCTCACTCACCCCTTCACCTTGGCCTTTGTGTCTGAGCCTTTCGTGAGCAGGGATACATCGAACCTCAGGGCAGTATAATTAAACCTAAGAAACGCACATGTAACCCCTCGACTGCGGATTTCCTACCAGAAGACTTCACCAAGCTACAGGAATGGAACAAAAAGTGGCTGCTACAATTCAATGAAGAAAAATGTAAAGTCATGTACCTTGGGAGGGGATATCCAGCATACCAATACCACATGGGAAACACTCCACTACCCACCACAGAGGCAGAGAAAGGCCTGGGAGTGTATGTTACCAGGCTACCAGGGAAGGGATATTCAGCATACCAGTACCACATGGGAAACACTCCACTATCCACCACAGAGACAGAGAAATACATGGGAGTATATGTTACCAGGCCACCAGTGAAGGCGAAATCTATGCCAATCGCAGAGGACGGGTTAAGAATAAGTCTCATTTGACCTGTTTTTCAAGGTGTTGTCAGCAAGTTTTGTTGATTTCTTTATATCGCTTATTATGGCTACCTTTGTAATATGCCAGCCCCTTCCCCTCCCCGCTGTCAAAATACTATCTATATATTTGGCTATTCTAATATATTTTTCCACCATTATATCTGTTTCTTGATTTCTTTATATCGCTTATTGTGACTGACTTTGTAATATGCCAGCCCCTTCCCCTCCCCACTGCCAAAATGCTATGTACTTGGCTATTCTAATAAATTTTTCCACCATAATATTTGTTTCTTGATTTCTTTATATCGCTTATTGTGACTGACTTTGTAATATGCCAGCCCCTTCCCCTCCCCGCTGTCAAAATGCTATTTACTTGGCTATTCTAATAAATTTTTCCACCATTATATTTGTTTCTTGATTTCTTTATATCGCTTATTACGAATGACTTTGTAATATGCTGCCCCCTCTCCCCCTTCCACTGCCAAAATGCTATGTGCTTAGCTACACTCATAAACTTCTCCATCATTATATTTAATTTAATTTTATTTAATCAAAAGCTATCAATTACTGCACTGTATCGAGAGACCAAAATACAGGTCATAATGTAAGTTTTAACCTCACGTGAGATAGCTACTGTAAAATCAATGCTATCCTTTCTTTGTGGGGTAGTAAATGAGCTCAGTCGCTAGAAAAGACAGTGGTTCTCCGAGAGGCTCATGACGTTCAAGGACCCAACACAAAACCCAAGAGAAAAAACAGAAAATACAAAACGTAATGGGAATTTTAACCCGTTCGCTGCGATAAGCATGGCTTTGGCCATCACTGGTAGCCTGGTACTAACACGTACTCCCAGGCCTTTTTCCGCCTCTGTGGTGGATAGTGGAGTGTTTCCCATGTGGTATTGGTATGCTGGATATCCCTTCCCAAGGTGCAGGTCTTTATATTTTTCTTCATTACATTGTAGCATTGCATTGTTCCATTTCTGTAGCTTGGTGGTGTCTTCTGGTAGGAAATCCGCAGTCAAGGGGTTAAGAGGTACGGTAAGGGAGGCAGTAATCATAAGGGGGTGCCTATATGCCTCTTCTCTTTAAGGTTTCCAACATGCTAGTCATAGTTATTTTGGGTAATATTGAAGGAAGGGTAAGCCACCTCTTGTGAAGTTAATACTCACACTATGGATTCTTTATTCGGTTCCTGAATGAAGTGCAGTGATGAATGACTTACGGAAAATAGAAAAAAATTGATATGATAACACAAAAGCGTTAATGGAACTAAAGCATGATGCAGCACGCCCACCTCCTATGGCTGATCCTTAGGCAATGACTGGGTGATATTAAATTTATGGTAGCCATCTCATGTGAGCTTAACCCCATGACTGTGAATTTCCAACAAGAAGACATCACCAAGCTACAGGAATGGAGCAAAAAATCAATAAATACAGAAAAAAGGTCACATTCACTCACCCTCATTCTCCTCGTCGATCTTGAGCGCCTTGGAGATGTACTCAAAGGCCTTCCTGTGGTGGTGTTTCTGCCTGGCCAGGAGGGGGTCACCAGGCCCGGGATTATTACTTTTCGGGGGCATTTCTCCCTCTTCCACCACCTCCTCCACTAGCACCGCGCCTCCACCGCCTACCCCAACACTGTCAAGCTCCGTGGGGGCGGCCTGATGATAACGCGTGTGTGTCAAGTAGGAACCCGCTCGGAACAAGGTCTTCAGTAACAGGTAAATGTGGTATAGCAACGTACGGACGACATTAAACAGTAACACAACGGGGTAGGACGCGATGTAGAAGTTCTTAGTGTGTACGCTCAGGCTGGACGGCGATTTGGTCCCTCGGTCCTCGCCCTTTTTCGATTTCTTTGGAGACCTGACCGGGAGCCTCCTCAGCGAGTGTCCTCCATCTCCGCTGTTCATGGTGGGACTGTGACGTCACGACCCTCCGCTCCGCTTTGTTTACATCCGGAGAGGCCCAGCGGTGTCAAGTTATCGTATATACACTGCATCACATTTTCGTATTTTCTGACCGATAACTAGAACGCAAGGGAACGAAGACCACCAATATTTAACAGTTTGAGCAATAACTTTAATTTTCTGTCGTTGTTTGTGTGGTTACGACAGCCTTAGAGCTGAAAAATGATAAATGCATGTTCAGAGTACGACAATTTGGCACAGCTCCCAGAGACTCTATGAACGACAGTGTAGACTAGAGCAGCAACACTGACACTGTGAACGGAATCCAAGTCGCCATTGTGCTTCCAGGGCTTGGTTTATCATTACATACTGAAACTCTGTACTAAGAAGAAACAATATGGATTACAATGTTTGAAATAAGGATAGATAGATAGATAGATAAATAGATAAACAAACAGATAGATAGATATATAGATAGTTAGATGGATAGATAGATAGGTTGAGAGAGAGAGAGAGAGAGAGAGAGAGAGAGAGAATTCCAATTTCCAACTTTTCCTTCCACGTAGACCCATTCCTAGACCTCCGAAACCCGCGTACATTTAAAATTCTTAGCCTGTCCTTACACCAGGGATGGAGTGAATACAAGAGTTGGGTTTTCGAGTACCAATACGTCAAATTCCAGCGAATACGAATACAAACTCGAATACACTAAAATGGTTTTAATTCGAATACAAATACGGATACTTAACGCAGTGCCCCCTCGCCGAGACAGTGTTGCAGCTAGTGACTCACCCAACTGACATATATTCTGTCTCTCCTTGACCTCAACAACCTGTCATTATTATGCTGCATGAGGGAGAGAAGGAAAACACAGAGGCAATACCCATACCAGCTCGCCTCCTGTCCTCTCCGGCTGTTCTAACGCAGTGCCCCTCTCGAGAAGACATTGTTGCAGCGAGTGACCGCCCGTTGACATATATTCTGTCTCTCCTTGACCTCAACAACCTGTCATTATTATGCTGCATGAGGGAGAGAAGGAAAACACAGGCAATACCCATACCAACTCGCGTTCTGTCCTCTCCGGCTGTTCTAACGCAGTGCCCCCCTCGCCGTGACAGTGTTGTAGCTAGTGACACAGCCCATTGACAATTATTCTGTCTCTCCTTGACCTCAATAACCTTTCATTATTATGCTGCATGAGGAAGAGAAGGAAAACACAGAGGCAATCTTTCTTTTTTTGCTGCAAAGGAGACTGCTCAAGGGCAACAAAAAGAGTGCAGAGAAAAAAAAAAAAGCCGCTACCCACCGCTCCCATAATAGACAAAGTAAAGAGTGACCAAAAGAGAGGTCAATTACGAGTTTTGTCCACTCTGGCTGTTCTAATGCAGTGCCCCCTCGAGAAGACAGTGTTGTAGCCACCCGCGACCTTCCCCGCCCAAAATAGCCCACGAATACCCCGGCTTGAATGACCGGGTAACATTTCATATACTACGGTGTACGATGTGGCATCATAGGCAGCTGTGTCATGTATTAGTATTCAGAGCCCACGACTTCCCTACGCGTCCGTCAGGGCCTCCAAAGAAATAGCCCAAAGCGGCGCGGGAAACAGCGGCGCGGCACTGGCAACGTTTTATCACATTTCGGAATACACGGGGTATCTTCCTCTTCTTCCTCTTGTGGGCGGCACTGGCTTCCTCTTCTTCAGAGGGATGATGCTTGATAGAACCCTTGCCGGTCAACATCAACACAGGAAAGGAAGTGTTATGCAAATACAGTTAATCTTCGTTCAGCTGATCTCAAAGGTTTGGGTAGCCCTGAAGTCCTTAACTCCACCAATACCTTGATACTCTTCCCCCTTATTCATCTGTCAATGTTATTTTCTGTGTGTCTGAGGGCGATTTCAGCTTCCACGACCATGCAGAAGCTTAGTTTCTTCTCAAATCGTAAATAGTTGAACCAAACAGTTTAGCCGCTCGTGAAGTCTTGCGAAAGCTCGTTCACCTCGCCAGGCCCATGGAGACGAGATAGCCACACGACCCTTACATTATCCATCGTCTTTGTTGTGTATTCCACGTGTATTCATGGCATAGAGAGTTCTAGTATAGTTCTGCATGCTTTGGTACATTTATGGTAGTGTGGGGGATGGTGACAGGCCGTGAGTGAGATAGTGAGTACAGTGTAGGCCTAGGCGGCAGTCGAGAGGCCCCCAACGTGAATTGCCCCGTGTAGAGAGAGGAGGGAGGGAAGGGAAGGGGGGAAGCAAGGAGAGGGATTGGGAGGGAGGGGAAGGGGGAAAGAAAGGGGAAAGAACGTAGGGGAGGAAAGGCAAGGGGGAAGGCAAGGAGAGGGACTGGGAGGGAAAGAAAGGGGAGAAGGGGAGAGAAAGTTGGGGAGGGAAACGGATAGACGAGGGTTGATGACGGAAAGAAAAGAGGAAAGTGTGTGTGTGTGTGTGTGTGTGTGTGTGTGTGTGTGTGTGTGTGTGTGTGTGTGTGTGTGTGTGTGTGTGTGTGTGTGTGTGTGTGTGTGTGTGTGTGTGTGTGTGTGTGTGTGTGTGTGTGTGTGTGTGTGTGTGTGTATGCTATTCAACCAGAACTGAAAATTTAATAATCCATTTTACTACATAAAGAAAAAACACGTGAACACGATGATATAATAACCAGATGGGCCACTCTAAACACTATGGCGCCACTATAAACACTTGTCTGTATCACTAACGGGCTGGGGCAGACCATCAGACCCCATCAAGAAAGCCTACATGTGCTACTGGCTGAGCTCAAAACAAAAGATATTAGATAAAAGATATTCGCTAAATTTCGGGAGGAGAGAGAGAGGTGTCTTGGCATACTCTCTCCTGCTCTCTTATAATCTTCGTTCCTCGCGTGTTTTCTTTAATTTATACTCAATATGTTAGTGGTAGAAAACTAATGGGTGTTATATGTCAGATAGGTTCCTCACGTGTTTTCTTTAATTTCCACTCAATATGTTACTGGTAGAAAACTAATGTATGTTATATGTCAGATAGGTTCCTCACGTGTTTTATTTAATTTCCACTCAATAAGTTACTGGTAAAAAACTAATGGGTGTTATGTGATAGGGCAAAGTCAGATAGGTAGTTATATGGAAGGGGTGCGGGGAGGAATGAGTGGCTGAGTCGAGTAATGTAAACGCGAGTGCCGGCGCCCGTGGAGTTCACCGCCTCTCGCCCGTAAAGCCCCGTTCACTCTGTGCCGACTCTGGGCCACGACAACCCAGCGAGCTTTAGACCCCCTTCACACCGTGCCGAATCAGCAGCACCCAGCGATCGTTTCTAGACCTCTCTCCGATCATGTGCGACCCTTTCACATCAACATTTCACACCGAAGACCTCGCATACCCCGAGTCGCTGCATGGGTTGTCGTGGCCCAAGTCGGCACAGTGTAAATGGTGCGCCCCCTAATACACTGCTTGGCCTGTAGGCAGTGGGAATTTTGTAGCATGACGGTGAAAATCTTCCTGAAAAACCCTCTGCTGTTCAATCTGGGTTACTGAACGTCGCAGATTTCCTGGGACATGTTGTTGAACTTAATGTTAATGATTTTTTAATGATACACCATGGGTTGCCAAGACTCAAGAATGCTGTTGATATTTTTTTGTAGCAAACTGCGATGCTGTTTTTGTTTTTTTTACTAAATGTTAACAAATGGAAGAAGAATGACTGTCCTCCTCCTCCTCCTCCTCCTACTACTACTACTACTACTACTGCCAATACTACTACTACTATCAAAATTATAATAGTGGTACTCGTAGTAGTAGTAGCAACAGCAGCAGCAGCAGCAGCAGTATTATTATTATTATTATTATTATTATTATTAGTAGTAGTAGTAGTAGTAGTAGTAGTAGTAGTAGTAGTAGTAGTAGTAGTAGTAGTAGTAGTAGTAGTAGTAGTAGTAGAGATGGAAAAGAAACGGAGGACTGAAAAAGAGAAGAGGGATGAGGACGAAAATGAAGAGAGAGAGAGAGAGAGAGAGAGAGAGAGAGAGAGAGAGAGAGAGAGAGACCACCTACCCCTACCCCCAAGGAGGTTCACTTCGCCACAGTCAATAACCCAAATTAGCGAGGGAGCCCATTCCTGGCTTGCTCGGGGATGCCACAGAGCTCACTCCACGCGTCCTCGTTTGTCAACATTTGCATCTCTCTGTATCACCAGCATCCCTTTCCTTCCCTCATTTACAGATACGTAGATCCCTTATTTAATGATCCGTGAGAGCGATCGAACCCTCACGGCGGCTCCAAAAGGTAAGAAAATATATAAAGTGACATTATTTCAAAACCCGACTTTCGTGTCCCTCTACCAAGCTGCGCGCGGTGCCTCCCCTCTTGGCCTGTCCCTATTGGCTGGCTGCTGATCGATGCCTATCCAGTCACAGCGCTGCCTGAGGTCTGGGAGGGCGTGTAAAGCCTCCTGATTGGTGGGGAGACCCTGCGCCTTCGCCTACTTTCCCGCATCCGCCTCGTGAATGGCTCGGGGCTTGAAAAAAACAGGCGTGTGTAATATTCGAGCGAGGGGACAGATGGAGGCGGGGAAGGCAGGCGGCCGTACCCTCTTGCCCACCTCATACTTATCCATCAGGCGCGTGGACAGACAGACGGACACACAGACAGACAGACAGACATGGCCAGCGACCTCCTCCACCTCCACCACCACCGCCACCTGCACCACCACCACTACTACTACCACCACCACCACTCTCTCAATTAGTTCTTCTGCTTATCCACCAATTAAGTTCGGGTCGAGGGAAAGTGCGTGAGCGAAAAACAGGAAAAGACTGACAAATATTGAGGTGCATGTACTCGTGCCGAAAGAAATAGTGAAGATAGTTTGAAATAGTGACATTGTGAGTTTGTGGGTGGTGAATATCTCTTACGGGAAAAGAAGAGGAGAGAGGAGGCGATAACAGAGAAGAGAGGAAGAAGAGGATAACCCGTGCAAGAGGAACAGGAAGGAAGGAATAAGAGACAGAGAGAGAAAGCGAACTGAGAAAGAGAGCAAGCTATTCTCCTTTCTCTGTCTCTTTTTCTCTACTCTGACCTCAGGATCGGGCAGGTATAGTGTCTGTGACGAGAGCTGTATTTTACCTAGAGCATAGTAGTAGCAGTAATAGTAGTAGTAGTAGTAGTAGTAGTAGTAGTAGTAGTAGTAGTAGTAGTAGTAGTAGTAGTAGTAGTAGTAGTAGTAGTAGTAGTAGTAGTATAATGTTATAGTAGTGGTAGTGGTAGCAGTAGTAGTAGTGTCATATAGCAACTTATTATAATGTCTGTGGGGAGGGAAGGAAAGGAAGGGGAGGAAAAGAACATGAGGAAAGGGAAGAGGGGGAGAATAGAAACTTAAGGAGCGAGAGGAGGAGAAAATAAAGGTAGGAACGAGGGGGGAGGAAAGAGAGATAAAGAGAAAGTGGAAGAAATGAAGTGGAGGAGAGGTAGGTAGGCTGTAGCTAAGGAAAGGGGTGGAATGTATATAAGAATGTATGGACAGGTATGAATATGTATGGGATGTGGAAAGGGGCGGATAGGTGAAAGGGGTGAGACGTAGAACAGGTATGATCAGGCATATGGACAGGTGTGAACAGGTGCAGCATTTAACGAATAACAGAAGCCAGGTAAAGGTTGGTGCATACGTTATAGGTGCGAGCTATGATCAGGTATATGGACAGGTGTGAACAGGTGCACCATTTAACGGATAACAGATGCCAGGTAAAGGTTGGTGCATACGTTATAGGTGCGCGTGGATGCTGTGCTCATCTCCGTACCGTTCATCTTTAGAATCTGTGATAGGTAAAAACTAATTATCTCGGGACACGGGTCAATGTGAAATCCGTAATTACCACAGTTTACCTTCCCCAAGTTTCTCCAGGGACCTATTTATCGACCAGCCCGAAAGGGAGGTGAGGTGAGCTGGACGTAGACAGAGAACCAGGTGGAGAGATGAAATATAGACCTTTGACGGAGCAGGATGGGGCACACTAACACTAGACAGAGAACCAGGTGGAGAGTTGAAATATAAGTCTTTGCCGGAGCAGGGTGGAGCACACTAACACTAGACAGAGAACCAGGTGGAGAGATGAAATATAGACCTTTGACGGAGCAGGATGGGGCACACTAACACTAGACAGAGAACCAGGTGGAGAGATGAAATATAAGCCTTTGGCGGAACAGGGTGGAGCACACTAACACTAGACAGAGAACCAGGTGGAGAGATGAAATATAAGCCTTTGACGGAGCAGGGTGGAGCACACTAACACTAGACAGAGAACCAGGTGGAGAGATGAAATATAGACCTTTGACGGAGCAGGGTGGAGCACACTAACACTTGACAGAGAACCAGGTGGAGAGATGAAATAAAGACCTTTGACGGAGCAGGGTGGAGCACACTAACACTAGACAGAGAACCAGGTGGAGAGATGAAATATAAGCCTTTGGCGGAACAGGGTGGAGCACACTAACACTAGACAGAGAACCAGGTGGAGAGATGAATTATAAGGGTGGAGCACACAAACACTAGACAGAGAACCAGGTGGAGAGATGAAATATAAGTCTTTGCCGGAGCAGGGTGGAGCACACAAACACTACACAGAGAACCAGGTGGAGAGATGAATTATAAGTCTTTGCCGGAGCAGGGTGGAGCACACAAACACTACACAGAGAACCAGGTGGAGAGATGAAATATAAGCCTTTGGAGGAACACGGTGGAGCACACTAACACTAGACAGAGAACCAGGTGGAGAGATGAAATATAGACCTTTGGCGGAGCAGGGTGGAGCACACTAACACTAGACAGAGAACCAGGTGGAGAGATGAAATATAAGTCTTTGGTGGAGCAGGGTGGAGCACACTAACACTAGACAGAGAACCAGGTGGAGAGTTGAAATATAAGCCTTTGACGGAGCAGGGTGGAGCACACTAACACTAGACAGAGAACCAGGTGGAGAGATGAAATATAGACCTTTGACGGAGCAGGATGGAGCACACTAACACTAGACAGAGAACCAGGTGGAGAGATGAATTATAAGTCTTTGGCGGAGCAGGGTGGAGCACACTAACACTAGACAGAGAACCAGGTGGAGAGATGAAATATAGACCTTTGGCGGAGCAGGGTGGAGCACACTAACACTAGACAGAGAACCAGGTGGAGAGATGAAATATAGACCTTTGACGGAGCAGGGTGGAGCACACTAACACTAGACAGAGAACCAGGTGGAGAGATGAATTATAAGTCTTTGGCGGAGCAGGGTGGAGCACACTAACACTAGACAGAGAACCAGGTGGAGAGATGAAATATAAGTCTTTGGCGGAGCAGGGTGGAGCACACAAACACTAGACAGAGAACCAGGTGGAGAGATGAATTATAAGTCTTTGGCGGAGCAGGGTGGAGCACACTAGACAGAGAACCAGGTGGAGAGATGAATTATAAGTCTTTATGAGCAGGGTGGAGCACACAAACACTAGACAGAGAACCAGGTGGAGAGATGAATTATAAGTCTTTGGCGGAGCAGGGTGGAGCACACTAACACTACACAGAGAACCAGGTGGAGAGATGAAATATAAGTCTTAGGCGGAGTAGGATGGAGCACACTAACACTAGACAGAGAACCAGGTGGAGAGATGAAATATAGACCTTTGACGGAGCAGGATGGGGCACACTAACACTAGACAGAGAACCAGGTGGAGAGATGAAATATAAGTCTTTGGTGGAGCAGGGTGGAGCACACTAACACTAGACAGAGAACCATGTGGAGAGATGAAATATAAGTCTTTGCCGGAGCAGGGTGGAGCACACTAACACAAGACAGAGAACCAGGTGGAGAGATGAATATAGTAACTGTTAGAATCCTTCCCGGAGCAGGATGGCGTACACTAGCTTCATAGATTCCCTTTTCACGATTCGACTAAATCCCTAAACAGTCATTCATTACGTATGTTCAGCACACACACACACACACACACACACACACACGCCCACTCGAGAGCGCGCACACACACACACAGCCCGCCGGCCGCCATCGCTACCGACGCCGCCACCGCCGCCGCCAACACGTGAGCGGACCATATGTTCCACTTCTTGTTCGCGTTCAAGTCTCCAATCAATAGACGGCTCGATGTCTCACCACCACCACCATCGACGCCACTCGCACAGGGATGGATAGAGTCCTGATAAGCTCAATAAATTGCTCCAAGTGGGAGTGTCATTACTCTTGACCTTTAAAGCTTCAAATAATTATCAAATATCTTTGCCACTCCATCCCCGACAACATCCTGGCTCCAGCACACATAGCAGCGTCACACCAGCTCAGGGTTTAACCTAACCTAACCTAACCTAACCTAATAAACGGGGGCAGAGCGGCCGGGCGCAGTGGTGACAAGACGAGTAATCGGGTAGGACAGGTGATGCATGTGCCCCCGCGGCCCGCCGGACACACCTCAGGGCGGGTAGGTGTTCCGGCCCGCTCCGTGCTGATGAGAGAGGTTGTGGTTACGGCCGTGATTGTTTTCCTATGTTTATAAGGTCACTAAGGTCCCCAGGTCAAAATGGTGAGGCAGGAGGAGGTCCATACTCGACAGGGTAGGACAAGGGCAAGGCGGATTTAGCTGGCAGAGAGGCTAGAATGAGCAAAGTGCCAGGACAGGCGAGGTAGGGAGGGAAAGTGAAGTCAAGGCAGGTCGGGCAGGGCAGACAGGCGGGCAGGTCGGGCAGGGCGGACAGGGCAGACAGGCGGGCAGGGCGGACAGGGCAGACAGGCGGGCAGGGCGGACAGGGCAGAAAGGCGGGCAGGGCGGACAGGGCAGACAGACTGGCAGGGCGGGCAGGGCAGACAGCCGGGCAGGTCGGGCAGGGCAGACAGGCGGGCAGGGCGGGCAGGTCGGGCAGAGCTGATCGCTGCGTGTCGTCCACAGACATGATGAGCAGCGCCTCCTTCCCGTACCCCGCCGTGCTGGGCGTGCAGCACCTTATGGGCGGCGACGTGCGCCCCGGCCACCCGCACAGCCACGCCCGCCGGCCCGTGCACGACCCGCCGCCGCCATACTATCCC
>NC_066524.1:22008512-22051012 GCF_024679095.1 Eriocheir sinensis
GAGAGAGAGAGAGAGAGAGAGAGAGTTGTTTTAAAGGCATTTTTAGATTCTGTTTGGCTTTCTTTAAGTAGTACTTCTCACTGGTTGATGGAGAGAGAGAGAGAGAGAGAGAGAGAGAGAGAGAGAGAGAGAGAGAGAGAGAGAGAGAGAGAGATGCCATAGGGTGAAGTAGCAGGTTAAATAATATACAGATTGCATCCTCTTCCTACTCTCTTCACCTCCTACTCCTCCTCCTCTTCCCCTTTATCCTCCTCTTCTCCCCTTCCCTTCTCCCCTCACTATTCCCAACAAGTCACGCGTTGTTGGCTTTCCCCTCTCTCGAAATACCCTCCCCTCATTCTCTCTCTCTCTGGAATAAGCTTCCACCATCAGTGGTCCAGTGTAACACGATTGACTCCTTCAAAAATAAGCTCGACCGTCACTTCCTTCAACTTAATATCAACTAGAGTAGAAATGCAACGTTTTGGAGTCTTCTGATTAATGTAAAATCACTTAGGTTTAAGGACAGACCACCAAGTCTGGACCATGGGGTCTGTGTGGTCTGATTTTCTAAGTAAATCTATGTAAATCTCTCTCTCTCTCTATATATATATATATATATATATATATATATATATATATATATATATATATATATATATATATATATATATATATATATATATATATATATATATATATATATATATATATATATATATATATATATCTATCGTTTGACAAATTATCCATGCAATTATGACCATAACAACAACTGCTTCAACTAGTACTACTACTATATTTCTAGTACTACTAATAACAATATTAATAATGCTAATATTAATTCTACATATACTTTTCGCTTTTGAGGAAGAACGACACACACACACACACACACACACACACACACACACACACACACACACACACACATGTACGTTTTCTAATCATTAATTGGCTTGGAATAGCGAGAACAGATGGCCGAGGGTCGCCAATGCCTCGTAACAAGACGCCCATTGTGTGTGTGTGTGTGTGTATGTGTGTCGTTCCTCCCCGAAAGCGAAAAGTATAAGTAATAGTAGTAGTAGTAGTAGTAGTAGTAGTAGTAGTAGTAGTAGTAGTAGTAGTAGTAGTGTAGTGTGTATGGGGGGTAAATGAATTTCAGAATGAGATGGAAGGATTGTAAAAAAGAAAAATAAAGATGAAGGTTTGTTTTGTAAGATCAAGATACGTCATGTTGATCTTCCAGGACATCGTGAGTATCAGTAATCTATTATGTAATGGCATAACTATTAACGTGAATTCTTTATCAATATATATCCTTGTGTAGTAATTATCAGCTTTCCCCGCCTCTAGAGATCCTATACTCCTTAGCAAAGATTGTATATCTGATGACAACATTATTAGTATCATTATTATTGTTATTATTGTTGACATTATTATTATAATTATTTTCAATGTTATTATAGTGTTATCAGAGAGAGAGAGAGAGAGAGAGAGAGAGAGAGAGAGAGAGAGAGAGAGAGAGAGAGAGAGAGAGAGACGAGGGGGGAGGGGTAAACGGAGCTGAGGGCCAGATGGTATCTCGGGATAATCCAAAACGCCTCACACACACACACACACACACACACACACACACACACACACACACACACATGTGCGTCTACCCATGCATACACAAAGCAAACTGAGATGGAAAAAATACAGGAAAAATAGAAAAAAATAATAGTTATAAACAGACGATATCAGATTATTATGTGCTCAACTCAGAAAGGATCGGTAGCTTCTAAACTGTTTTCCACCTTCGCTGAATTACACAAACTTAGATTCCACTTATTATTCTCTAAGCATATTCGCGCCACTGTTTTAGTGGCAGAGAAAAATAATTAGTTGGATATGGATGTATCAAGACACCTCTCCTCCCGAAATTGACCTCCCTTTTGGCCGCTCATAACTTTTGTCTCTAGGAACGGCGATTGGTGGGCTTTTTTTTCACCTTTTTTTGTTGTCCTTGAGCTGTTTCTTTAGCTATGAAAAAAATAACATTACTAAGCCGTTTTAAATTTGTTCATAGATAAGCTGCAAGGAACAAAACCTGCAGCTGGTTGATTTATATTGTTGAAGCTGATGTCGAGGATGTGGCAGAGGAAGGTAAAGCTGAAAGAGCAGTTGTTGATCATGAAGGAACTTAATTTTAAAGATGGTGAGTACACATAATACCCTACATAATTATTTTTTACATTTTTTACAGTAAAGAAAGCTCAGGGGGAAAAGAAGCAATAATGGTAAAAAAAAAGTGCTTCCAAGTGTGAGAGAGAGAGAGAGAGAGAGAGAGAGAGAGAGAGAGAGAGAGAGAGAGAGAGAGAGATGGGGAGGGGAAGCAGGGCGTGAACACGGCTAGGGGGCCTGGGCTCCCCCTCGCTTTGAGCTGATATTAGGATCCAATCGCTTTACTAATGGGATTACAGGCCGCGCTACGAACCTCTTTTATCAGCGGGGTTCCGCCACTTAAAGCTGCGGCGTCAGGTGGCGAGGGAGACAAAGGGGATTATAAGCACCGCAAAGAATCACGCCGTCGAGCTACCATGGGACGGGGCTGTGTTTGCTTATGTATGCAACGGCGTGTGTGTGTGTGTGTGTGTGTGTGTGTGTGTGTGTAGTAGTAGTGCGGTAGTAGAAGTAGTAGTAGTAGTAGTAGTAGTAGTAGTAGTAGTAGTAGCATATAAAATAATATAATATAGTAGTAAAATATGAACATTTCTTTAACTTGCACTTACTGTTCGTCGTTCTTCGTGGTGGTGATGGGGGTGATGATAGCAGTGGTAGTGGTGGTGATGATGATAGTGGTGGTGGTAGTGGTGATGGTGGTGGTGGTGATGCCCCGCGACACACACATCACCACCAAGTTGCCAGATTGTCGTTCTCAGCTTCTCATTTTTCCCGATTTCAGGCTAAAAAAAGTCCCACCCACAAAACTAACGATATCTATTTATATTTATCGTCAAAAGTGTTAATTATAGAGGTTTTTGTGCAGTCATTATGCGTTAGAAATGGGAAAATCTAAGCTCGCGAGATCACTGCACTAGCCTACTGACCCTCCCTTTCACCTCTCCTTCCTCCTCTTCCTCCTCCTCCATGTCCTCTTCCTCTTCCTCCTTTCTATCATCTTACCCTTCCTCTTCCTCCTCCCTTTCCTCTTCCTACTTCTTATGCTCTTACCCTTCCTCTTACCTTTCCTTCCCTCTTCTTATCCTCTTATCTTTCCTCTTCCTCTTCCTCCTTCTTATCCTCTTACCCTTCCTCTTTCTCCTCCCTTTCCTCTTCCTCTTCCTCCTTTCTATCCTCTGACCCTTCCTCTTCCTCTTCTTCCTCCCTCGTACTGTATATGGTCGTAATGTATAAGGTCGTACTGTACAAGGTTTCACTGTATAAGGTTTCACTGTATAATATTTCACCATGTCGTGTCTTTTTTTTATCACTCATTTCTTATCATCTTATTCACTTCTCATCGCCCGTTCACTATATATTCCTTAACGCCGTCAGTCCTCCTCCTCCTCCTCCTCCCTGTCTCCCCGTTCACTGTATTCACCTTCACTGTATAATTTCTCCATGTCGTTACTCATTTTTTAGCCACTCATTTTTTATCATCTTATTCACTTCTCATCGCCCGCTCACTATATATTCCTTAACGCCGTTCCTATCACCTCCTCCGTGTCGCCCCGTTCACTGTATGCACTTTCACTGTATAATTTCTCAATGTTACTCATTTTATAACCGCTCACTCACTAATTCACTTCTCGCCGCCACTCACTGTGTTTTCCTTATCGCCGTTCCTCGCACTAGTGTGGTATATTGTCAAGGTCGCCTCCATAACACTGAATAAAAGGAAAAATAACCGGAGGGGAGGCGCCGCGTCCCCTTCGGTGTCAAGAAAACCGACGCCGTCAGGATTTTCCCGCCCCCGCGGGGCGATGGTTTCCCGCGGCGGCGCCCACATTCAAAACTCAATACACATTACATATGACTTTTTATAATTACGGAGAGTCCACGAATATTACTTAGATATTAGCAGGTTGCGTAAAGTACGTATATATTATTATTCTTACGCATAAGCAAATCTACGAATGAAAATCAAGCTAGAGCGGTGGTACTCACAGTTATGAGAAGCTATATATACTGAAAACTTATACTGCGTCACGGAAAAAAGTATCTAACCGTAGGTTCTGGAACGAATTATGAGTGATATCAACGTTCTCGTCTTTATCACTACAGAGGAGAGACGGAAGGTGTGCGGAAAACATCGAGCAAAGAAAAAAGCGAGGCATGGAAGAAAATTCAATTGTAAAATAATAATGCCATGCGGGTGAGGAAATAAATGAGAGCTGAACGTTTGTAAGGTGTGCAGGACGAGCGACACACAGATATATGAAGAAATTCACAGCCAAAAGAGTACCCGAGGAACGTTGAGGTATTTTTCCCATTACTACAAATGTAGGACGGCTTAAAAGATATACAGACCTTCATTATTACGGCACTTCCTTCACGTTCAGGGACAAGAGCATCTCTCCGGCTTCTCGCTAGTACAAACTTAAGGCGGGGTAAAAGATATATATATATATATATCTATATATATATATATATATATATATATATATATATATATATATATATATATATATATATATATATATATATATATATATATATATATATATATATACACACACAAACACACACATACATACATCTTTATCTATATCTATCTATCTATCCATCTATCTATCTATATAATATTGCTACTTCTACTACTACTACTACTACTACTACTATTACTACTAATACCAATACTGCTGCTGCTACTACTACTATTACTACTACTACTACTGCTACTACTACTATTACTACTACTACTACTATTACTACTACTGCTACTTGTTTTCATCTGTTCATTCTTCCTTTCGTGATATTTGCTTCTATTCTCATTCTTATTCTTATTATTATTATTATTAGGCCTATTATTATTATTATTATTATTATTATTATTATTATTATTATTATTATTATTATTATATATATATATATATATATATATATATATATATATATATATATATATATATATATATATATATATATATATATATATATATATATGGTATTTTTTGTTTCTCTCCTTAAGGTTTGAACAGGTATGTTGTTCGCAATTTATTCATGATTTTAATACTAATGATATTCGTATTATTTTATTTCATTAACACACACACACACACACACACACACACACACACACACACACGACGAGTACAGAATATCAAGAGGAGGGCGGAATAGGGTCTGATCCCTCTGTTTCCCTCAGAGCCTCGAGGTTAAAATAGGATTGACACTATTTTCTGCCTTATCACGGAAACAATAACAGGAGACAGTCGACCACTTTCCACGTAATCGAATCTGACTCCCTTGTATCGCCTGCAGCGCCCCCTCGATCCCGTATAAATGTTATTCAATCCTCTCTAATGCGATTATTCTTCCCAGTAATAAGTGGCGGGAAACTAGTGATTGCTTCCCATTGATTGCTGTGGAAGGACACTTTGCCGGAGCTTAGATCGCTCTGGTTACACCGTCTGCTGAAACACGATGACCTTTTTCAAGTTCCATGTTTCATTTTTAACTGTGTATTCTTCTGTTTCTTTTTTTTCTATTTTTTTCTTTCTCTTCTTCTTTTTCGTCATCTTCACTTATATTTTCTTTGGTTTATCCCGTCCATCTAAAGACACACACACACACACACACACACACACACACACCATCATCTCTCTCTCTCTCTCTCTCTCTCTCTCTCTCTCTCTCTCTCTCTCTCTCCTAATGCCCCCCGACCCCTAGATAAATATGATAATGACGCGATAATACACTTGCCGCCGCCGCGACCTCAAAGGCGAAACTTACATAGTAAACGACGGTAAATTCGCCCTTAACCTGAGCGAGGGAGGGAGGAAAGGGAAGGAGGAAAGGGAGGAAAGGGAGAGAGTCTTAGGGCTCAAAATGGTTGGTTCGCGGACACATTAATAATTCATTTGAGTTAATCGCGCCAGAACAATCGTGTGTAAGAGAGAGAGAGAGAGAGAGAGAGAGAGAGAGAGAGAGAGATTGCAGTGCTTGGAGCGGAGCCAAAATTGCTATTCTCTCTCTCTCTCTCTCTCTCTTCGATTTTAGTATGACAACTCTGATGATGGGAGAGATCGAGAGAGAGATGGAGAGAGTTGCGGGGAGGAAAGAAGGAGAGGGGGAGAGGAAAGGAAGGGAGGGAGAGGAGGAAAAGGGGGGGGTAGATGGGAGAGGAAAAGATAAGGAGGAAAAAAGGAAGGAAGGAAGGAAAGGGAGAGAGACAAAGGGAAGGAAGAAGAGAAGGAGTTATAGAAAAGGAGTAAAAGAGGAAATAAAGGAAATAAAAGAGGAAGAAGGTGAGGGAAGGAACGAGAGGAAGGAAAGAAGGAAGGAAGAAAGGAAGGAAGGAGGAGGGCAAGGAGATAAAGATGGATGAAAGAAGGAAGGAAAGGAATTAAAAGAGAAAGGAGAGGAGGGAAGGAACGAGAGAGAAAGAGGAAGAAGAAAGGAAGGAAAGGAAGGAAGAAAAGAAAGAAGAGGAATTAAGGAGATAAATATGGAATAAAAAAGAATGGAAAGGAATTAAAGGAGAAAGATGATGAGGGAATGAACGAGAGAGGAAGAAGAAAGGAAGGAAAGGAGGGAAGAAAAGAAAGAAGAGGAAGGGGATAAAGATGGAATAAAGAAAGAAGGAAACGAATTAAAAGAGGAAGGGTGAGGGAGGGGACGAGAGGAAGGAAAGAAGTTAGGAAGAAAGGAAGGAAGGAAGGAGAGGAAATAGATAAACATGGAATAAAGAAAGGAATCAAAAGAGGAAAGGAGGTTAGGAGATGGAAAAAAAAGGAAAGGAAGGAAGAAGAGAAGGAAGAAGAAGAAGGAGGAGGAAGAGAGGACGTAGATAAAGTAGATGGAGTAAAGAAGGGAAGATGAATGTAAAGATAGATAGGCGAGACAAATGCTATTGATATAATTGGACACTTTATGAGATTTACGATGCGAGAGGAAAGGGAGGAAGAAAAAGGAAGGAAGGGAGGGAGAGAGGGAAGGAAAAAGGAGGGAGTTGAAGGAGGAGGAAGAAAAACTAGAGAAAAATGAAAATGGGAGAGGAAAGAAGACAAGAAGGAAGAAAGGGAGGAAGGAAGGAAACAAAGAAGGGAGGGAGGGAGGGAAGGAGAAGGAAATTGAAGGTGGAGGAACAAAGAGTATAGGAGAGAAAAATGAAAATGGGAGAGGAAAGAAGACAGGAAGGAAGAAAGGAAGGAAACAAAGAAGGAAGGGAGAGAGGGAAGGAAAAAGGAGGGAGTTGAAGGAGGAGGAAGAAAAAGTAGAAAAAAATGAAAATGGGAGAGGAAAGAAGACAGGAAGGAAGAAAGGGAGGAAGGAAGGAAACAAAGAAGGAAGGGAGAGTGAGGAAGGAAAGGAAGGAGGGAATTAAAGGAGGAAGAAAAAATAGGTAGAGAAGGAAAGAAAAATGAAAATGGAGGAGAAAAAAGAAGAAAGAAATGACAGGAAGGAAGGAAGGCGGGAAAAAAGAAGGAAGGAAGGGAGGGAGGGAGGGAGGGAAGGAGAAGGAAATTGAAGGTGGAGGAAGAAAAAGGATAGGAGAGAAAAATGAAAATGGAGGAGAGGAAAGAAGAAGACAGGAAGGAAGAAAGGAAGGAAGAAATGGAGGAAGGAAGGAAGGGAGGGAGGGAGGGAGGGAAGGAGGGAGATAAAGGAGGAGGAAGAGGAAACGTAGAGAAGGAAAGAAAAAAAAATAAAGGAATAAATAAAAAAAATAAGAGATAAAAAGAAAAACAAAGAAAAAAAAGGAAAGAAGGGAATGAAAGAGAAATGAAAGGAACACACACACACACACACACACACACACACACGCACACACACCTCCCTCCTCCTCCTCCTCCTCCTCGACCACAACAGTGACGCGCGCGAGTCATTAATATTCACAGATTTATCGTTCAGAAACTCTCTCTCTCTCTCTCTCTCTCTCTCTCTCTCTCTCTCTCGTCTTCCTTTTACATTCTTTCCCATTCTTCCTACTCTCTCTCTCTCTAAATTTAGCCATTATTTTCAGTTATAGATATTCTGAGAGAGAGAGAGAGAGAGAGAGAGAGAGAGAGAGAGAGAGAGAGAGAGAGAATGACCTCTTACTCAATAGACTACAAGGGGAGGGAAAAATTACTTTTCTCCCTTCCTCCTTTTTCCTTTTCTCCCTCCCTCCCTCCTTCCCTCCCTCTCTCCCATCCATGTCCTCAGCTGATAAACTAAATACGCCATCATCTCTCTCTCTCTCTCTCTCTCTCTCTCTCTCTCTCTCTCTCTCTCTCTCTCTCTCTCTCTCTCTCTCTCTCATCGAATTTCACACCATTACTAAACTGATTTTTGAGATGAGATAAATCGTTCGCTTTAGAAGGGAGAGAAAGAGACGGAGGGAAGGGAGGAAGGGAGGGAAGAGAAGGGAGGGAGAAGAGACCGGGAGAGAGGAAGGAAGAGAGAAACAAGGAGGAGGAGGAGGAGTGGGAGGAGGAAGAAGGAAAGGAGGGGAGGAAAAGGGTTAAAAAATACGAAAGTAGGAGGAAAGGAAGAGAGAGAGAGAGAGAGAGAGAGAGAGAGAGAGAGAGAGAGAGAGTTATAAGTATTTCCGATCAGGCGTGAAAACCACTCTACTGATTGCCTTGGTGTTACTTATAAGTCTCTCTCTCTCTCTCTCTCTGTATCTTTTATTTTAACATTATTCTCTCCCAGTATCTAGTATCTCTCTCTCTCTCTCTCTCTCTCTCGACATCACTTTTTGCTTTCATTTTCCTCTCAGTATGAATAATCTCTCTCTCTCTCTCCATCACCTTTTTTTGCTTTCATTTTCCTCTCAGTATGAATAATCTCTCTCTCTCTCTCTCTCTCTCTCTCTCCCCTCTGAGCGTCGCTGCGGATTAAGTCGTCACTCGGAATAAGGCAATGACGCCTCCCTAACTACTTCCCAAACTATTTGTTTCTTCCTTCCTCCCTTCCCTCCCTTTACTCTCCCTTCCCCTCCCTACCCTTCCTCCCTTTCCTCTCCTTTCCCTTCCACTTTCCTTCCCTTTCCTTCCTTCCCTCCCTTCCTTCCTTTTGCTCACTCTTCCTTTCCCTCTTCCATTGCTTTCCTTCCTTCCCCTTCTTCCTATCCTTCCTTTCTCTTCTCTTTCCTTTCCCTTCCTCCCTTTCTCTTCTCTTTCCCTTCCTTTTCTTTCCTCCCTTCCCTCCTCTCTCCATCCATTTATTTTACCTCTCCCCTTTCTCTCTTTATCCACTTCCTTCTCTTTCTCTTCTCATTCCTTTCCCTTCCTTCCTTCCATCCATTCCTTTTCCCCCTCAATTCCTTCCTTTCACTTCCCTCCCTTTCCTTTCTCCTTCCTTCGCTTCTCCTTCCTCCCCTTCCAGGCGTTCTTCTCTCCTCCTCCTTCCCTCCCTTCCTCCCTCCCTTCATGTATAGGATGATGGAGAGCTGATACGAAGGGAGAGAAGGAGAGGGAGAGGAAGGAGGGAGAGAGAGAGAGGGAGGGAGAGAGTGATTTATGGGAGGGAACTCTACTCCCTTTTCAGAGGCGTAACCCGTACTTATATGAGAGAGAGAGAGAGAGAGAGAGAGAGAGAGAGAGAGAGAGAGAGAGAGAGAGAGAGAGAGAGAGAGTTAGGATGGGCTTCCGTGAATAATTTTCTATATCATCTCTCTCTCTCTCTCTCTCTCTCTCTCTCTCTCTCTCAGGGAAGGAAGGAACGGATAGAGATAGATGGAGAGATAGATACATAGGCGTAATCTCTCTCTCTCTCTCTCTCTCTCTCTCTCTCTCTCTCGGGGTGGTGACAGTGGTACATATCAACTGTGTGTGACCAATGGATTAACTAACACCGTAAAGATTAAGCCTAAACCCGTGGGAACTCTCTCTCTCTCTCTCTCTCTCTCTCTCTCTCTCTCTCTCAAAAATGAATATGATCAGAGGAAAATAACTTACTAATGCAACTACTACTACCAATACTACTACAACTACAACAACAACTACTACTACTACTACTACAACTAAAAGAATGAGAATAAGAATCTCTCTCTCTCTCTCTCTCTCTCTCTCTCTCTCTCTCTCAATCATCGCCATGGGGCCATAACACGATTGGCTATTAATACCACAAACTAATCTCCTCCTCCTCCTCCTCCTCCTCCTCTTACTGCTCTTTCTCTGCCATAACTTAGCCACGGAGATCCTAAACACTGAACCCTTCCCCCCTCTCCCTCCCTCCCTTTCTCTCTCTCAGTATTGATAAGTGGTCGACTCCACACACACACACACACACACACACGAGGGCATTGCAACTTTAAGATACCACCACTGCCATTTACACCACCACCATCACCACCACCACCACCATCACCAAAATCACCACCACTACCACCACCTCCTCCATCACCACCACCACCACCACCTCCTCCATCACCACCACCACCACCTCCATCACCATCAGCAACTTCATCACCACCACTACACCCCCACCCCCACCATCACCACCACCACCATCACCATCAGCAACTTCATCACCACCATCACCATCACCACCATAGCAACCATCATCATACTAGCGGCCATTTTACTACTACTACTACTACTACTACTAAAATAATAAGAATATAAGTAATCTGCCTGTCAGCCTCTCTCTCTCTCTCTCTCTCTCTCTCCATTCACATTTTTTTACGGCTGTGATTAGGTTATGATGTTGTTACAAGAGGAGGAGGAGGAAGAGGAGGAGGAGGAGGAGGAAGAGGAGGAGGAGGATTTAGCCCCATCCCATCTCATCACTTCTTGATACAATTTGGAAGATGAAAACAACAACAACAACGACTCTCTCTCTCTCTCTCTCTCTCTCTCTCTCTCTCTCTCTCTCTCCTGCGCAATGTGTGTGTGCGTACGTGCGTGGGTGGGTGGCCGGAAACAAAATGGTGGCTCGGTGGTGGTGTGATGGTGGTGGTCGCGGTGGTGGTAGTGGTGATCAGGGAGGAAAAAATAATAAATCCAGAGAGGAAAAAGGGAGGGAAGGGGGAACAGGGAGAGGAAAAGGGAGGAAAAGGATGGAGGAAAGGAGGAATAAGGGAAGAGGAGGAGGAGGAGAAGGAGAGAAAACCATGAGATAGAGAAAGGAAGGAGAGAGAGAGGAAAGGAATATGAGGAGGAGGAAGGGAGGAAGATGGGGGGAGGAGGAGGAGGAGGAGGAGGAGGAGAGGAGGCAGTGAAGTAGGGAAAGGAAGGAGAGAAAGAGGAAAGGAAGAAGGGAAGAAGGAAAATGAAGAGGAGAGGAGAGGGGAAGAAAAGGGTGGAGGAAGGGAGGAAGAAGGGAGAAGGCGAGAAAGAGGAGAAGGGAATAAGGGAGATGGAAGAAAAGGGTGGAGGAAGGGAGGAAGAAGGGAGGAGGAGGCGAGAAAGAGGAGAAGGGAATAAGGGAGATGGAAGAAAAGGGTGGAGGAAGGGAGGAAGAAGGGAGAAGGCGAGAAAGAGGAGAAGGGAATAAGGGAGATGGAAGAAAAGGGTGGAGGAAGGGAGGAAGAAGGGAGGAGGAGGCGAGAAAGAGAGGAAGGGAATAAGGGAGATGGAAGAAAAGGGTGGAGGAAGGGAGGAAGAAGGGAGGAGGAGGCGAGAAAGAGAAGAAGGGAATAAGGGAGATGGAAGAAAACGGTGGAGGAAGGAGGAAGAAGGAGGAGGAGGCGAGAAAGAGAAGAAGAAGGAATAAGGAGATGGAAGAAAAGGGTGGAGGAAGGGAGGAAGAAGGGAGGAGGAGGCGAGAAAGAGAAGAAGGGAATAAGGGAGATGGAAGAAAAGGGTGGAGGAAGGGAGGAGGAAGGGAGGTGGAGGCGAGAAAGAGAAGAAGGGAATAAGGGAGATGGAAGAAAAGGGTGGAGGAAGGGAGGAGGAGGCGAGAAAGAGAAGAAGGGAATAAGGGAGATGGAAGAAAAGGGTGGAGGAAGGGAGGAGGAGGCGAGAAAGAGAAGAAGGGAATAAGGGAGATGGAAGAAAAGGGTGGAGGAAGGGAGGAAGAAGGGAGGAGGAGGCGATAAAGAGGAGAATAAGGGAATAAGGGAGATGGAAGAAAGGAAGGGCGAAGAAAAGGGTGGAAGAAGGGAGGAAGAAGGGAAGAGGAGGAGAAAGAGGAAAGGAAGAAGGAATAAGGAAAATGAGAAGGAGAGGAGAGGGGAAGAAAAGGGAGGAGGAGAAAGAGGAGAGGAAGAAGGGAATAAGGAAATAAGGGAGGAGGGAGGTGAGGGAGAACACAGAGGAATGGAAAGGGAAATAAAGACCGATAAGGCAGAGCAGGAATTGACCACTTACCACTTTACTATTAACGTCTAAGAAATAAAATAGTATCAGAAACAGGGCAAGGATAGTCAGTCAGGCATCTCCACTCATTACTAGCTTTATTAGTACCTTAAGAAACCAGATAGTTACAGTAGTAATTAATAATGTACCTCAATGCAATACAAACAGGGTGATCTAATTACTTCTGTGCTCTAAAATGGAGGTGTTCTACGAGGGTTAATTTCACATACTCAATAAATCTAAGTCTATGTCCATGGCTGAATAAATGGATAATACTTGAATATTTGTGTTAAAGGCTTACAGTGATCAATGTTCTTACTTATACATATACCAGCAATCAATATTTTTACCCATACATATCAGGGCGTTGTCATTTGGGAAAGGGGGGCCCAACTCTCAACCTATTTAGTTATATATATATATATATATATATATATATATATATATATATATATATATATATATATATATATATATATATATATATATATATATATATATATATATATATATATATATATATATATATATATATATATATATATATATATATATATATATATATATATATATACAAGAGAGAGAAGCCTTATTTTAGCTTTGTCAAGCTCCCTGATACATATACCTAAGGCTTTCCAGTAGGTACATGTAGACACTGTTTTCATATGTAAAGATCATTGTATTAGTGCCAACATTTTAGGGAAGGGAAAGAAAGGGAAGGGAAGGGAAGGAAAGGAAAGGGGAGGGAAAAAGATCTATTGGGAAGAATGTACGGAATGAAAAGGATTATTTCATTGGCATTTTTCCTCATATATATACGCTATCAATGCCGTATGTAAAGCAAGGGCATTTACCTCCCCTGGCAACCTTAGGACAGTCTACCTTTACAGGGCCATTCTATAAAGCTGTTACGTTTACCTGAAGGCTGTCGATTGTTACGTCATCACCTCAGTCTATATTCCTTGCCATATGTAAAGCAAAGTTATTTACCTCCCCAGGCAGCCTTATAGGACACAAGGGGTTACAGTCTACCTTTACAGGGCCATTCTAGAACCGACACGTTTACCTGAAGGCTGTCGATTGTTGCGTCATCACCTCAGTCTTTATTCCTTGCTTGCTACCCTTGTGAACTCAGGCAGTGGAGGTCCAAATCACATGCTTGGTCCGGTCCTTACTCAGCGTCTATATACTCCACCGTGCAGCTGAATTTCGTGGTGGCGCTATTCACACGTAGAGACATCAGGTTCTGGCCCGGCAGTCTGCAGGAGGAGGGATGACAGGGAGAAGGTTAGAGTCATACTATGGTTCAGATTCTATTACGTATCGGTCTCCCATACGACTATTTCCCAGGACCACACAGAAGATTAACCGGGTTTTCATGTGTGTTCTTTTTCCGTTCAAGATGCAGAAGGCGTGTAAGTGAGCCATATTTCCCAAGGCCCGGGTTTACATAGGTGTTCTAAGGCGTGTAAGGAGCCATATTTCCCAAGGCCCGGGTTACATAGGTGTTCGTAAGTGAGCCATATTTCCCAAGGCCCGGGTTTACATAGGTGTTCTTTTTCCGTTCAAGATGCAGAAGGCGTGTAAGTGAGTCATATTTCCCAAGGCTCGGGTTTACATAGGTGTTCTTTTTCCGTTCAAGATGCAGAAGGCGTGTAAGTGAGTCATATTTCCCAAGGCTCGGGTTTACATAGGTGTTATTTTTCCGTTCAAGATGCAGAAGCCAAGTAGAACCACCACTAGCATCACAAAACAGCCCATTAAACTCCCTACAGCAACTTCTATATACGAGAGGCTTTTCAAACGGGGGAACTGAACCGCCGATATGTTGAAAAATACCCGTTATATATTCCTAAGCACTTTGATACCACCACTAAGACAACCACTCACATAACAGGTCACAGTAACTACTCACTCCTTGGTGCTATCGAGGAGCTGAGTGCCGCAGTAGTGCTCCATGTCGGCCGGCACGAAGTAGAGGCAGTCCGAGGTGCACTTCTGCTTCCTGGGCGGCTTCAGGCTGAACTCTTGGAAGGTGACACGGGTCCTCTGCCCCTCACCGGGCTGTCGGGGGAACCAGGTCGCTGTCAGTGCATGGTAATGGGAGTAAGAGAAATAGAGAAAGTAAAAAGAGGGAAAAAAAGAAAGTTAAAGAAATGGAATAACATGAAGGGGAGAGAGAGAGAGAGAGAGAGAGAGAGAGAGAGAGAGAGAGAGAGAGAGAGAGAGAGAGAGAGAGAGAGAGAGAGAGAGAGAGAGAGAGAGAGAGTTCAACATATATAATACTGAACAAAGAAGAGAAACAGAAAGAAAGTAAAAAGAAGGAAAACGCAAAAGTTAAAGAAAGAGAAAAATGGAGAATAAAAAGAAATAAAATAAACGAGAAAGAGAAAGAAGAAAAAAAAAATACAATGCAAAAGAAAGTAAGCGGTGACCTTATCTCCTTTGACCTTGTTCAGCGTCTATAAAGGTCATTTATTTTACTGTTATTTTCGTTTACTGACCTAAAGCTTCCCTTCCGTAAAAAAAAAAAATAAATAAATAAATAAATAAAAATAAATAAAAACGTTACTAATATTAACACAGGAGAAGGAGGAAGAGGAGGAGGAGGCAGTGAGGTAGGTAAAGGAATGAGAGAAAGAAGAAAGGAGAATAGGGAATGAGGATATGGTGGAGGAAGGGAGGAGGAGGAGGAGGAGGAGGAGGCAGTGAGGTAGGTAAAGGAAGGAGAGAAAGAAGAAAGGAGAATAGGGAATGAGGATATGGTGGAGGAAGGGAGGAGGAGGAGGAGGAGGCAGTGAGGTAGGTAAAGGAAGGAGAGAAAGAAGAAAGGATAAAAGGGAATGAGGAAATGGTGGAGGAAGGGAGGAGGAGGAGGCAGTGAGGTAGGAAAACGAAGGAGAGAAAGAAGAAAGGAGAATAGGGAATGAGGAAATGGTGGAGGAAGGGAGGAGGAGGAGGAGGAGGAGGCAGTGAGGTAGGTAAAGGAAGGAGAGAAAGAAGAAAGGAGAATAGGGAATGAGGAAATGGTGGAGGGAGGGAGGAGGAGGAGGAGGAGAGGAGGCCCTGAAGTAGAGAAGAGATTGTCCTACCACGAGACGCCAGTTGCAGACATAGGGCGCCTGGAAGCTGTAGTCCGGTATGGTGAGGGTGGCATTGGACGGCACCACACCCCCGCACACCAGTTTCGGGGCCACGGTAACAGCTAGCCCATCCGATCCACCCGCCTCCTCCCTGCCATGGCCCCGGTGCAGGAAGGTGAAGATGACCACGTCCTCCACTGTGTTGTAGCTGACCGGGCTGGTGCCGCAGAATCTATACCGTTTTGGGTCATGATAAGGACGTGTTAGGGACAGGACCGTAACATGTATGCTGGAATGATTGATGTATAGATGACTTAGAAAAGAGAGAGAGGGAGGGAAGAGAAGAGAAGAAAAGGAGGAGGAGGAGGAGGAGAAGGAGCACGATTAGAGAAAGATAGGAAGTTGAGGAAGAGAAAATAAGCGAGGGAGGGAGTGAAGGGGGAAGAAAGTCCTCGGTAGTATAGTGGTTAGTATCCCCGCCTGTCACGCGGGAGACCGGGGTTCGATTCCCCGCCGGGGAGGTTCAAACATTTCGGTCTCGTCTACACGGCCACGCGAAGGGCTCCTTTACTGACGCCGCCTCGCCACCTCTTGTTAGCAGAGACGGGTGTGTTAGAGGCGTGCTTAGGCCTAGTTTACTTCCCAGCCCAACCTGCATGGCCTCCCTACCGTGTCAGTGTAGACATTGAAAAACTACCTTTCCCTAAACGTGATTGGCTTCCCCATGTCCTCCAGGATCACTTCATGGTCAAACTGTCCAAGTACCCCCGTGTTCGGGCTGTCCATGTGTACTGTGATGGCTCTGTTGATGGCAGCAGGTCAGGCTGCGGCGTTTTTATCCGGGATTACGCTTCCCCTACCCAGTACACTGACATTGAGGTTACCAGGCGGCTGCCAGGGTACCTGTCCTCGACCTGGGCTGAGCTGTATGCCATCCTTGAGGGTCTCCACACAGTAGCAGCTTTGCACGAAAATGTCTACTTGTTTGTCGATAGCTAGGCTGCATTACATGAACTTGTGTCCTCCTTCCCTACTGACTGTGATCTTGTAACTAAGTGCCCGACTGCCGTCCGTGCCCTTGAGGCCGCAGGTGCCACGGTCCACTTCACCTGGGTGCCCTCCCATGTGGGCATCCAGCTCAATGAGAAGGCAGACTGCCTTGCTCGCCAAGCCCTTCAGGATGACACAGTGGACCCTGGCACTGAATATACGCTTAGCTATGTTAAGAATAAACTTAGGCATTATTTCCGTGATAGCATTGCTACCCAACTTAGACACTGCTGTGACACTGGCAGCGCCAGCAGCCTCCACTATGTTGGTGTCTCCCAGCACAGTGTTTACCCCTATGGGCGACACAGTGCCCCTCAGGATGTGGTAGCAATGCGCCTTAGGCTAGGCTATAGGTACTACTGGGAGGTTAGTCTGGTGTCTGCTGCACGCTATGTGCCAGGCCGAGGGGCCACACACTGCAACACTATGTCATGGAATGCCCTCTCATTGATAAGTTTAAACCACGGGACTGTCTTGACCTGACCCAAACAATTTGTTGGCTCCTGAACCATGATGTCCTCCCTGCTATCCTCAAAGAACATCCTTAGTTTGCAGTGTGTGGCAGCCTGAACTACTGCCGTGCTATACAAGGCTGTGATTTCTGCAGTATTCTACTTTAAGGACTATTTACTCTATCTCTGTATTCATTCCCATCTAGTGCTTGGGCAGTGTCCTTCTCCGTCTCCACATTTTATTTTCTTATTGACTAGGGGCAGGTACCGCCTTGTTGTGCATTCATTCCTACCATTGTATCTTTTTAGTTTCAAGGTGCTTCCTACACATGTATTACTAGTTGTATAATCACACTGTCCTGCCTGGGGGTTGGGATGGCATGTTCCTCCCTTCTCCCTTGTTGTTTACCTGCAACAATAAACTATCAATCAATCAGGAGAGAGAGAGAGAGAGAGAGAGAGAGAGAGAGAGAGAGAGAGAGAGAGAGAGAGAGAGAGAGAGAGAGAGAGAGAGAGAGAGAGAGAGAGAATTTGTGTTGCGTCTCTCTCTCTCCCCCACTTGCTGTAAACAATAATAATAATAATAATAATAATAATAATAATAATAATAATAATAAATAAATAAAAACTCACGTCTCTGAAATGGCGGCTTCGTCTGTCTCGTCGTCGTTATCCTGAAGGACGAGAGACGAGGCCGAGCAGTCGTCGTCCTCAAGTCGCAGGTGACCCGAGACTTGGAGGCCGTACTTGGTGAGGTGGTCGTCCTGGTGGTGGTGGTGGTGTTAGTGGTGGTGATAATAGTGATATGAGAGAGAGAGAGAGAGAGAGAGAGAGAGAGAGAGAGAGAGAGAGAGAGAGAGAGAGAGAGAGAGAGAGAGATATATACATAGAAAATCAGACCACACAGACCCCATGGTCCAGACTAGGTGGTCTGTCCTTAGGCCTAAGTGATTCTACATTAATCAGATGGCTCCAAAACGTTGCATTTCAACTCTAGTTAATATTAAGTTCAAGGAAGTGACGGTCGAGCTTGTTTTTAAAGGAGTCAATCGTGTTACACTGGACCACTGAAGGTGAGAGAGAGAGAGAGAGAGAGAGAGAGAGAGAGAGAGAGAGAGAGAGAGAGAGAGAGAGAGACGTCTCTCCTCTCTCTCTCTCCTCTCTCTCTCTCTCTCTCTCTCTCTCTCTCTCTCTCACACACACACACACACAGTTCCTATACCTTGATGGACACCCGAAGAAGGATCTCACAGTCCTCGGTCGAGTCAGGGGCGTTGAGGATGACGTTGAGGGTCTCGCTGGGGAGGATGGTGACGTCCCCGGCCTCCCCGCACCGCCCTACGAACACGTCCCTTGTGCCTGGAGGGGAGGAGGAAGGGGAGGGGTCAGGGAAGAACAGGGACGAGGAGGAGGAGGAGGAGGAGAAAGAAGAGGAGTAGGAGGAGGCAAATTTATAAAGATGAGATAATATTGGAGGAAAAAGGCCGTCTCTCTCTCTCTCTCTCTCTCTCTCTCTCTCACACACACACACACACAAACACACACACGTAAAATAGTCTGTTGAATCTATGGTGTGTGTGTGTGTGTGTGTGCATTTATCTTTGGTCTAATTGATCTTACCTGCTATTTTGAGGTCAGGTGAGTTGATTGGCCAGGCCGTCACAGACCCAACCAGCACCAGCACCACCACCGCGATCTGTACATTATTATTATTATTATTATTATTATTATTATTATTTTCTTTGTTTATTTCACATTATTTTCATGCTAATCTATTTTCCTGTTCGTTGATCCCTGAGAGAGAGAGAGAGAGAGAGAGAGAGAGAGAGAGAGAGAGAGAGAGAGAGAGAGAGAGAGAGAGAGAGAGAGAGAGCACCATATAACATTAGTTTACCCTTGCATATTGTTAACGCTTGATAAGAGACAGGAAGAAAGACGAATGAGAGAGAGAGAGAGAGAGAGAGAGAGAGAGAGAGAGAGAGAGAGAACACCATATAGCATTAGTTTCCCCTTACATATTGATAACGCTTTATAAGAGACAGGAAGAAAGACGAATGAGAGAGAGAGAGAGAGAGAGAGAGAGAGAGAGAGAGAGAGAGAGAGAGAGAGAGAGAGAGAGAGACAGGTGTTGAGGGCCAGGTATATCCACAGGTGTCCCAAACATGCTCAGGTATTATGAGGCAAAGGTGGCTTATTAAAGGGCAAAGATCTACCTTGACTGGACAGCAGCTGCAGGTGTGAAAAGACTGTACAGGTGTTTCATAAGTGTTAAGTATTGGCATTGTTAGACGCTTTCAAGTCCCACATTAACTATTTCCAAAGACCAAACAAGAGATCAGTCAGGCTCTAATGTGATTTTTTTTTAGGGTTCATGGTACAGAAGAAGGGTCAAACTACCACCAGGGTCATAAAACTACCCCTGGAAATGCCTAAAACTCCAACGAAAGCCTTGTCAAATGTGTGTTCTCTTAGGTTCTGGGTACAGTAGAAGGGTCAAACTACCACCAGGGTCATACAACTACCTGGAAATGCCAAAAACTCTGACGAAAGCCTTGTCAAATGTGTTATCTTAGGTTCAGGGTACAGTAGAATGGTCAAAATACCACCAGGGTCATAAAACTACCCCTGGAAATGCCTAAAACTCTGACGAAAGCCTTGTCAAATGTGTGTTTCTAAGTTCGCAGTACAGAGGAAGGGTCAAAGTAACACCAGGGTCATCAAACTACCCCTGGAAATGCCTAAAACTCCAACGAAAGCCTTGTCAAATGTGTTTTCTCCTAGGTTCAGGGTACAGTAGAAGGGTCAAACTACCACCAGGGTCATACAACTACCTGGAAATGCCAAAAACTCTGACGAAAGCCTTGTCAAATGTGTTATCTTAGGTTCAGGGTACAGTAGAATGGTCAAAATACCACCAGGGTCATAAAACTACCCCTGGAAATGCCTAAAACTCTGACGAAAGCCTTGTCAAATGTGTGTTTCTAAGTTCGCAGTACAGAGGAAGGGTCAAACTAACACCAGGGTCATCAAACTACCCCTGGAAATGCCTAAAACTCCTACGAAAGCCTTGTCAAATGTGTTCTCTTAGGTTCAGGGTACAGTAGAAGGGTCAAACTACCACCAGGGTCATAAAACTACCCCTGGAAATGCCAAAAACTCCAATGAAAGCCTTGTCAAATGTGTTCTCTTAGGTTCAGGGTACAGTAAAATGGTCAAAATACCACCAGGGTCATAAAACTACCCCTGGAAATGCCTAAAACTCTGACAAAAGCCTTGTCAAATGTGTGTTCTCTTAGGTTCAGGGTACAGTAGAATGGTCAGAATACCACCAGGGTCATAAAACTACCCCTGGAAATGCCTAAAACTCCGACGAAAGCCTTGTCAAATGTGTGTTCTCTTAGGTTCAGGGTACAGTAGAATGGTCAAACTACCACCAGGGTCATCAAACTACCCCTGGAAATGCCTAAAACTCCGACGAAAGCCTTGTCAAATGTGTTCTCTTAGGTTCAGGGTACAGTAGAAAGGTCAAAATACCACCAGGGTCATAAAACTACCCTTGGAAATGCCTAAAACTCCGATGAGAGCCTTGTCAAATGTGTGTTTCTAAGTTTGCGGTACAGAGGAAGGGTCAAACTAACACCAGGGTCATCAAACTACCCCTGGAAATGCCTAAAACTCCTACGAGAGCCTTGTCACATGTGTGTTTGTAAGTTCGCGGTACAGAGGAAGGGTCAAACTACCACCAGGATCATAAAACTACCCTTGGAAATGGCTAAAACTCCGACGAAAGCCTTGTCAAATATGTGCTTGGGCGCCGAAACACTATGCTGGGAAACACTTGTAATGTTACCTGAGGGGCAGCTTTAGTGTTAGGGACTTTTTGTTTTAATATTAGATCATGCTCCTCCTCCTACTCCTCTTCTTTTCCCTCTTCTTTTTTCTTTTTCTTTCTCCTTCTCATTATTATTATTATCATTTATTATAATTATTACGTTTTTCTTCTTCCTGCTCCTCCTCCTTTTCCATTTCCTTTACTACTACTACTACTACTACTACTACTACCACTGTTACTACTACTGCTGCTACCTCTACCACTAATACTAACGATCATAATGTGTAATAATAATAATGATAACAATAATAATAATAATAATAATAATAATAATAATAATAATAATAATAATAATAATAATAATAATAATAATAATAATAGTAATTCTCACCTGCATGGTCATGGCTGAGTGTCTCTTCGCTTTGGAGAGATGGAGGAAAGGTCTGTCAAGATGGAGGGAACCTGAAGAAGTGGGTCCCCTTTCTCTCTCTCTCTCTCTCTCTCTGCATGCCTCAAGACACCTGGAGAGAGAGAGAGAGAGAGAGAGAGAGAGAGAGAGAGAGAGAGAGAGAGAGAGAGAGAGAGAGAGAGAGAGAGAGAGAGAGAGAGAGAGAGAGAGAGAGAGAGAATGTAATCCCATATATATCCAGCAGTCACCCATTCCCTGAAATTGACCTCATTTTCACCTGGTATTGACCTCTCTTCCACCCGAAACTGACCTCACTTTTCCCCCCCTTGATCTGCCATCTTTACAGTAAAAAAAAAAAAAACTAATAATAATAATAATAATAAAAATCTCAACATTAGCCAAATAAAGTTGCAAACTATACACTTCCATCATTCAACATAATCTTTTATTTCTGCATTACAAATATATTTCCTCTATCATAATATATTCTGCACTGCAATCTTACAAAAATACATTGACTCACAGCTATAATTAAAAACCTCAAGATATTTCCACTCTTCCGATACCTTAACTAACAAACAACTCTTTTAAAACTTGTCAACAGGAATAGTGTAACACCTATGATATACACATGATGATTTCAGTCAACAGTAGACTCTTAAAACATAGATTCACAGACCTGTAAATATGTGTGTTCGTGTGTGTGTGTATTTATCTTCTTCTCTTCCTCCTCCTCCTCCTTCTTTTCATTATTTCTCTCCCTGCTGGCTTCCATATCCTATCCACCTCAACTTCCTCCTATTACTACTTTTCCTTCCCTTCTCCTCCTCCTTCTCTTCCTACTTTCCCTTCCCTTCCTCCTCCTCCTCCTTCTTTACATTGTCTCTCTCTTTGCTGTGTGTGTGTGTGTGTGTGTGTGTGTGTGTGTGTGTGTGTGTGTGTGTGTGTGTGTGTTAGGCATGGCTTTCCTCCAGCTGCTGTGTGAGTGTGTAGACCTGGTGCGTTAAGAGAGCGTTGCGATGCCTTAAAACCTGCAGAAGATCGGCCTGTCTCTCCAGCACCCACTCCAGGCTGCTGGGGCCCCTGAAGAGGAGGAGGAAGAGTTGTAATAGGAAAAGGAGGAGGAGGAGGAGAAAGGGGAAGAAGTAGTAGTAGTAGTAGTAGGAGGAGGAGGAAGTTGATTGATTGATTGTTTGATAGTTTATTGTTGCAGGTAGGTAGGAGAGGATATGGAAGCCAGCAAAGAGAGAAACAATAAAAAGAAGGAGGAGGAGGAGGAGGAGGAGGAAGGGAAGGAAAAGTAGGAAGAGGAGAAGAAGGAGGAGGAGAAGGGAAGGAAAAGTAGTAATAGGAGGAGGAGGAGGAGGAGGAGGAGGAGGAGGAGGAGGAAGTTGAGGTGGAGAGGATATGGAAGCCAGCAGGGAGAGAAATAATGAAAAGAAGGAGGAGGAGGAGGAGGAGGAGGAGGAGGAGGAAGGGAAGGAAGAGTAGGAAGAGGAGACGAAGGAGGAGGAGAAGGGAAGGAAAAGTAGCAATAGGAGGAGGAGGAGGAGGAGGAGGAGGAAGGGAAGGAAGAGTAGGAAAAGGAGAAGAAAGAGGAGGAGAAGGGAAGGAAAAGTAGCAATAGGAGGAGGAGGAGGAGGAGGAGGAAGTTGAGGTGGAGAGGATATGGAAGCCAGCAGGGAGAAATAATGAAAAGAAGAAGGAGGAGGAGGAAGGGAAGGAAGAGTAGGAAGAGGAGAAGGAGGAGGAGAAGGGAAAGAAAAGTAGTAATAGGAGGAGGAGGAAGTTGGGGATATGGAAGCCAGCAGGGAGAGAAATAATGCAAAGAAGGAGGAGGAGGAGGAGGAGGAGGAGGAGGAGGAGGAGGAGGAGGAAGGGAAGGAAGAGTAGGAAGAAGGAGAAGGCAGCAGTTAACATGAATGATGAATGTGGAGGAAGAGAAAATGAGGCAAACATCATTGACTTTCTTACTTTAACCCCTTGACTGTGGATTTCCTACAGTCACCAAGCAACAGGAACGGAACAAAAATTGGTTGCTACAATTCAATGAAGAAAATGTAAAGTCATCAACCACTAATACCAAATGGGAAACACTCCACTATTCACCACAGAGGCAGACTATATTTTACCAGGCTACCAGTGAAGGTGAATTCTGTGCCAATCGCAGCGGATGGGTTAAACTCACCTGACCCCGACGTAGGACTCCGGGCCGGATAGCCTGAGAGCAAGGTCCTCGGCAAGTGTGTCTGGGGGTGCGGCAACAACGTTGAACCTCACCACCATCACTGAGGGAGAGAGAGGGAAGCAGAGAGTGTTTGGGGGATGGAGGGGAGGAAGGAAGGAAGGAAGGTTAGTTAGGGAATGAAGTTAATGTGTATTTTTCATTACAGAAGACTCAGTTGAAGGCAAAATCATTACCAAAGACATTCAAGCAAAGTGGATGTGTTATTTCAATGAAATTTTGGCGTTGGTGGGAGACTTTTTTTTTTTTTTTTTTTTTTTTTTGTATGTGTGTGTGTGTGTGTGTGTGTGTGTGTGTGTGTGTGTATGTATCTCAGGCCCTGTATACTACAACTAGGTAAATACACACACACACACACACACACACACACACACACATGAAGGAAAGGCTGGATGAATGTAGATATGGAGATGGGACTATTAGAGTTTAGGTTGGGCCTGGTAAACTACAAATAGGTAAATACAAATAAGTAAACACACACACACACACACACACACACACACACACACACACACACACACTCACCAATGTGCTTGATGACAAAGGGAACAGCTATGAACACCTCCAGCAGGAAGATGATCTGTTGGTAGTTGACGGGTGACAGAGAGATGTTAACGCTACACCTTGCTGTGGCCCCGCCCAGGCAGTAGTCCCTCACCAAGGAGCCAAGAACCATCAGGAGGACATTGCCTATGGAGAGGGGAAGGAGAAAAAGGGTGGTATTTTTAAACATTACGGTGTACATATTTGGCAAGGCTTTCATAGGAGTTTTGGGCATTTCCAGGGGTAGTTTAACCCTTTCCCTGTGCGCGGGACGGGATGCGACTATCCCCTCAGGCGCAGTCAGGCAGCCGAATGGGGGGTTTCTTTTAACCTCTGTATCTCAAAAACTATTCATCACAGCTAAAAACAAAAACACCATTGGAAAGAGGAGGTCCAGATCTATAGGAGTCGGTTAAAGTGAGAGGTGGAAGCATCTATGAATGCCAACAAAATATGAGTATGGAAAAACAATGATAAAATGAAAGTTCTCTCTCTGTGTCTCTCGCCTCACTCACTTCCACTCATGATGTAGAAGGTGGTGCGGTGGAGGTGCCTGGTGGAGTTGTAGAAGTCATGGTAGCCCAGGATGCGAGAGTTCTTGTGTTCGCCCTTGATGTACCACGTCAGAAGCTGCAAGGGAAGGATTAAGGGGATAAGGAATGGCACAGTCCTCTCAACTCTGTTGTGTAACTTTAACCCCTTGACTGCGGATTTCCTACAAGAAGACCTCACCAAGCAACAGGAATGGAGCAAAAAGTAGCTGCTACAATCCAATGAAGAAAAATGTTAAGTCCTGCACCACCAATACCATATGGGAGAAACTCCACTACCCACCACAGAGGCAGAGAAAGACCTGGGAGTGTGTTACCAGGCTACCAGTGAAGGCCAAATCCGTGCCAATCGCAGTGGACAAGTTGACTAGTATTTTCAGTTCAATACCACATGGGAAACACTCCACTATCCACCACAGAGGCAGAGAAAGACCTGGGAGTGTATGTTACCAGACTACCAGTGAAGGCAAAATCCATGCCAATTGCAGCGGACGGGTTAACTAGTGTTTCCAGTGTTCTGTTTCCTCAACTCACCATGACCACGGCCCACAGACACACATGCAGGTACTGGAGGCCAGAGAAGGTGTCCATCTTTGAGCCGTCAGCATGGAACACAGGCAGGAGGAAGCCGCCCACAGGAAGCACAACCTGGAGATAACATAATTGCCTGTCACAACCAAGGAGCTTAAGAGGGGAAGGGAGGTAAAGCAACAGATGAAGAAGAAACAGGAAGGTGAGGAAAGGAAGGGAGGGGAGGAAGAGAGGGGGAAGGGAGATAAAAATGAAATATTGAAGATGAAATGGGTTGGGGAAAGAAAGGGAGAATAGGGAAGAAAAAGGGAGGAAATAAAGACAAATGGAAGAAGAAACCGGTGAAGACAGGGAATGAGAGAGGAGTACAGGGAGGAAGGAAGACAAAAGGAGGAGGAGGAGGAGGAAGATTAAGTTGGGAGAGAAAGTGAGAATAGGGAAGAAAAAGGGAGGAAATAAAGACAAATGGAAGAAGAAACAGGTGAAGACAGGGAATGAGAGAGGAGTACAGGGAGGAAGGAAGACAACAGGAGGAGGAAGAGGAGGAGGAGGAGGAAGGAGAAGGAGGAGAAGGAAGATTAAGTTTGGGGTCAAGTGGCTGGTGCCATAAGCTGAATATTTAGTTAACCGACCCATCATACAGGCACCACGTGACCTGACAAGGACATTACTGAACAAATTCATGACCACAAGATGCAGAAAGGATGTAAATAAGCTCATGATTACTTGGAACAGTTTGAATGCAAAAATACTAGTGTTTAATAATGAAAACTTTGAACAGCCATAAAGTCAATGCAGTGAAAACAGGGGGGAAAGGAAGGTGTGTAGAGATGAAGGAAGGTGAGGTATGGGGAAATAGGGGAAGGAAAGGGAATGGAAGGTGTGTAGGGAGACAAAGTAAAGGGAAGGGGAGGTAAGGTAAGAGGGCGTAATGGAGAAGAAGGGGAGGGAAGGGAAGGGAATGGAGGGGAGAGGAAGGGATTTGTGTAGGAAGGGAGTGAAGGGTAGGCCGTCTTACCAGGAGCAGCACTTTGCAGTATAGGGCAGGAATGATGGGCAGAGGGTAATGTTCATGCCTCTGCCCTACCACCAGCACCTCCTGGTCACCCGTGCCATTGGTGGTGGCATTCTCCACCCCAACAGCCACTTGCTACAAAAGGAAATTTTTTAATCATTTACAGCGAAAGTTGAAAAAGGTCGGTATTATATGATATCTACTCTTGCTTCATACATCAGCTATTTCTGAAGGTCAAAGAGGGGGTCAGTTGGCAAACTTTTGTACCCTGAACCCAAGAAAATACACATTTGACAAGGCTTTTCTAGGAGTTTGGGCATTTTCAGGGGTAGTTTTATGACCCTTTTTCTGTGCCATGAACCTACAGAAACACTCATTAAAACCCGACATATCCCCTTTTCGGCCTAATGAGTGTGTATTTAGGTTCAGGGTACAGAAGAAGGGTCAATCTACCACAAGGGTCATAAAACTACTCCTGGAAATCACCAAAATGCCTACGAAAGCCTTGTCAAATAGGTGCTTTAGGTTCACAGTACCAAAGAAGGGTCAAACTACCACCAGGGTCATAAAACTACTCCTAGAAATCACCAAGACTCCTACAAAAGCCTTGTCAAATAAGTGCTTTAGGTTCAGGGTACAAAAGAAGGGTCAAACTACCACCAGGGTCATAAAACTATTCCTGGAAATGCCCAAAACTCCTATGAAAGCCTTGACAAATAAGTGCTTTAGGTTCAGGGTACAGAAGAAGGGTCAAACTACCACCAAGGTCATAAAACTACTCCTGGAAATGCCCAAAACTCCTATGAAAGCCTTGTCAAATAGGTGCTTTTAGGTTCAGGGTACAGAAGAAGGGTCAAACTACCACCAGGATCGTAAAACTACCCCTGGAAATGCCCACAACTCCTCGAAAAGGCTTGTCAAATAGGTGTCAAAACTGTCTTATAATAATACGACCATTTGTTAGGATCGTGACCCAAGGCGTTGCTAGGCCGCCTCACACTCGGCTTATTCTAACTCCTTAGGCATTACCTCGGATTTCAGACACCGGGAAGGCGAAGATGTGCGTCTAATGGTAGTATGTGCACTCACCTGGTGGTCTGCATTGGCTTGCATTGCCCGTGTGTGCCGCAGAAACACCAGCAGCAGCGGTCCCCTCCCCTCCCACTGTGGTGATCAGATGATGGTGCGGGTCTTGCCTTGACAACGGCACGTACTACTTTTGATTATCACTCTGCTTGCCTGCTTGTGCCTGCCGATCTGTGGCCGCTGAACAACGACCCTGCTGCTGCCCTGTTCAAAGAAGCAGCTGGGTTGGTATTCTCATTTCTCAGCCTTTCCGCCTCTCGCATCAACTATTTCCAAAGGCCGAAAAGAAGATATGTCGGGTTGTAATGACTTTTTCATGTACACGGTACAGAAAAAGGGTCAAACTACCACCAGGGCCATAAAACTACCCCTGGAAATGCCCACAACTCCTACGAAAGCTTGTCAAATGTGTGTGCCTGAGCGCCAAGGCTTGAGCATACGGGCCCAGCAGGTGGAAGGGCTGTTCATCACCTTATTAACCGCACTATTACAGTATTTCAAGCACACTGGGTGACTTCTGAAGGGACTGCTGGTTGAAAAACGTTTCTACCACTGGTTCGATTCAACGTTTATTTCGGTATTTATGATTTTTTTCCGAGCCGCTACCGTGTTAGAACTATATGGCTGAAAAGGGCTGTTCATCACCTTATCAACCGTACCATTACAGTATCTGAAGCACACTAGATGACTTCTGAAGGGACTGCTGGTTGAAAAACGTTCCTACGGCTGGTCCGGTCCAACGTTTATTTCGGTGTTAATTATTTTTTGTCCGCGTGTGTGTGCTATCTCAAAAGGTGCCAAGCCTTGACCTTGGTAACTAACAGCTCTCTTGTGTGGTGGCGGCTTTGGCTATCCTCTTCTTATCACTTAGTACGCATAACAAAGGTCAGAACACTTGCTAATATTCCCACAGGGCCCTCTAAGGTGTGTCTGGAGGTAGGCAGGGCAGGGCTGTGTGTATGGCGGCCTCCCTATGCCTAAACCGGCCTCTTGCAGTATGGAATGTACATTTATTCCCTCTAAATTCAGGCTGTCTCCTCTTATCAAAGCCATAATCATGCCATTAGTGCCATGCAAGGGGGTTGGAGCAGTGCCACCTGTGTCCAGCAGCCTCCTCTCCCATATGGCACCAATACTCCCACTTCAACCTATCCTGCCATTTCTTATCATCCCCGCCTTAACAGTTAATGAGGAGGCTGTTGCAAGATGTCCGTTGCATTGGCCCTTTTTTTATTTAGTAGTAACCGCTGCTGTGTCTTATCAGTGGGTCTAATCTTATCTTGAACTTCGGGTAGTGTAGGGTGGGTGGAGTGACGCACCCCCCAGCATATACCCCTATGAATTGATCCCTATTGACTCTGAGACTCGTATCACCCTCTGTACCCATATAGCTTGACCCACAACAGGCTGTAGCATAAAAAGAGCAAGGTACCAGACTGTTATATGTGTGCCAGCCGCTGTACCCATGATATCTTGACCCACAGTAAGCTATAGCAAGGTACCAGGCTGTTCCATTCCATTTGATACATGTGGCAGCCGCTGTACCCATGATATCTTGACCCACAGTAAGCTATAGCAAGGTACCAGACTGTTCCATTCCATTTTATACATGTGCCAGCCACTGTACCCATGATATCTTGACCCACAGTAAGCTATAGCAAGGTACCAGACTGTTCCATTCCATTTGATACATGTGCCAGCTGCTGTACCCATGATAGCTTGACTCACAGTAAGCTATAGCAAGGTACCAGACTGTTCCATTCCATTTTATACATGTGCCAGTCGCTGTACCCATGATATCTTGACCCACAGTAAGCTATAGCAAGGTACCAGACTGTTCCATTCCCTTTGATACATGTGGCAGCTGCTGTACCCATGATATCTTGACCCACAGTAAGCTATAGCAAGGTACCAGGCTGTTCCATTCCCTTTGATACATGTGCCAGCCGCTGTACCCATGATATCTTGACCCACAGTAAGCTATAGCAAGGTACCAGACTGTTCCATTCCCTTTGATACATGTGCCAGCCGCTGTACCCATGATATCTTGACCCACAGTAAGCTATAGCAATTTCTAGGTTACCACTCTTACTTACATTGTCCATCTGTTATCAGTTCTGTGCATGACATTGCCCGCCCAAGCTCAATTCTTATCTTTAATAGTAATACACATATTTTCAGCCAATAGGTATCTGTTCTCTGATCTTCTGCAATTTTTCTAATGTAATTGCTGCATGTCTGTGTTATACCCAGCACTTATTAGGGGCAAGAGGGGAATTTGGGCTCACTGGTAAGGAAGTAGAGGGTGAGGGTAAGGAGGGGAGAGAGGGCAGTGGGGGAGGAAGGAGAGCTCTAGAGTGAGACAGAATTTATTTTTTTATGGTAACAAAACATGATATTCTTAGACACTTCTCTTACATCAACCAAAGGCCAAAGAGGAGATCAATTAGGTTTGAATGAGTATTCTTTTAGGTTCATGGTACAGAAGAAGGGGCAGACTACCACCAGGGCCACTGAACTACCCCTGGAAATGCCCACAACACCTATGAAAGCCTTGTCAACTACATGTGCTTGGTCGCCGAAATTATTAAGAATACAGCCCATTGTGTTGTAATTACAGGAAGGTGATGCTCAGTGTGGTCCAGCGAGCGACATCAGCAAGGAACCTCGTCAGGCAGTATTGTTGTTCATTCTCAGCAGCACACAGTCGCTGGAGACCTGCTCAGAGTGCACCGTACCAGAACAGCACTGCAGCCATGTCTACTTCTGCAGTGCCGTCTGTCGCTGTCAAGACTCGTGGCATTGAAAAGAGCGTGTGGTGAGATGTGCAAATATTTTTTCCTATTGAGGGCTTAGCTTGATAGGATTTGGATCTTAACCCATCCGCTACAATTGGCACAGATTTAGCCTTCACTGGTAGCCTGGTAACATATACTGACCAGGTTTTTCTCTGCCTCTGTGGTGGATAGTGGAGTGTTTCCCATGTGGTATTAGTATGCTGGATATTCCCTCCCAAGGTGCAGGACATTATATTTTTCTTCATTGAATTGTAGCAGCCACTTTTTGTTCCGTTCCTGTAGCTTGGTGAGGTCTTTTGGTAGGAAATCTGCAGTCAAGGGTTAATAACAGTGCTTACTCTGGTATATTCAGATAGTATTACATAACATAACTGCCAGGGTGTTTGTAGGTACTTGTTGACAGCTCCAGGAACGTATTGAAAGCTTGGCTAGATAGGATTTAGCTCTGAGAAAAAGTGTTCACCTAGATATTTTACTTAACATTAGACAATCTTTGGTATTGAATATTAAGATTTTGTAATTCTTAGTATACACAGCATAATTCTGACTGCTACTACTACTACTACTGGCACTATTCTTATTATTCAGGACTCTTATCTACTAATAATACTATCTTTTGCTACTTCTGCAAATACTAATACTAGGAGCTGTCACCAACACCCCCATGTTCCTTGCAGGGTTGAGTTTATCCAGCTGGCATTGGAGGTCAAGCCATTAAATCTTGGTCAGGGCTTCCCTGACTTTGCCGCGCCAGACTACGTTCGGAAGGCGCTTGCCGAGGCTTCCACCAGTGAGACCAATGTGCTCCTGAACCAGTACACTCGGGGCTTTGTAAGTAATGCTAGATCATCCTCTCTTGTTTCTTCCCGTTCTAGCTCACCCCTATAGTGTCCACATTCATTATGCAAGAGTTACCCCTGTCTGTTCGTGTGTTTGTCTTATCTATCCATCTCCCACATACAGGGTCACCCACGCCTTGTCAATGCCCTCGCAAAGGTGTACTCCAAAGCCCTGGGCCGAGAGCTCAACCCAATGACGGAAGTTTTGGTGACGGCAGGCGCGTACGAGGCGCTCTTTGTCACCATCATGGGTTAGTTTGAGGCTTTTTATCAGGTACAACATGATAGTAATAATATGATGTCCAAATCCCTTATGTAAGAGTGAACCACAGAAAAAAACAACTTTTCCTCAAAGAATCACTTGTTTTAATGCCAAACACCTTCTATTGTGTGTGTTGCTGACAGGTTTGGTTGACCCTGGGGATGAGGTCATCATCATCGAGCCGTTTTTTGACTGCTACTACCCACAGGTCAAGCTGGCCGGTGGCACTCCAGTCTTTGTGCCTCTTCGCCCAGTGAGTTACAAGTGTTTGAGATGACATTTTATCATGAATAGCAGATGTAAAATTCAACCTTGCTTTAGATAGACACAGAAAGGGTTATACACGGCTTATACTGTCTCCCCTTTCTGCTACTGCTGTGAGATTAATAGTTTTTTCCTCCATGAAGCGGAAGACCGAGGGAGTGACCAGCTCGGAAGACTGGGCGCTGGACCCTGACGAGCTTGCTGCCGCCTTCAACAGCAAGACCAAGGCCATTGTTGTCAACACACCAAACAACCCGCTGGGGAAGGTACGAGAGTAGCTTGGTGAGGTCTTTTGGTTGGAAATCCACAGTGAAGGGGTTAATAAGGGAGAGCTTTAAGTATAGTGAAGACCGAATGACTGTTTAGAAGCTGCCATAGGTAACAACTGATGTCTCTTAGTAAGGGAGAGCTTGGAATATAACATCAGACAGGTATATGATAATAATGATAATGCTCGTATTAAGTCCTTGTCTGTGGTGGTTTCCAGGTGTACAAGCGCGAGGAGCTGATGATGATTGCAGACTTGTGCAAGAAGCATAACAGTGTCGCCATCATGGACGAAGTGTATGAATGGATGACCTACACGGGCCAGGAACATGTCAGGATGGGTGAGGGAGTCCGGATTTCTTAATTTTGTTCCTCATTCCTTTTGCTAATCCCTTGTGGCATAGAACACTTGACCTGTCCACTGTGACTGGCATGGATTTGGCTTTCACTGGTAGCCTGGTAACATATAAGTCAGTATTATAAAACACTTTCAGTTCTCACATCAGCTATTTCTAAAGGTCAAAGAGAGGGGTAGTCAGGTTCTAATGAGTGTTTCTTTAGGTTCATGGTTCAGAAGAAGGGTCAAACTACCACCAGGGCCATAAAACTACTACTGGAAATGCCCACAACTCCTATGAAAGCCTTGTCAAATAGAGCCTGTTAGGTTTGTGGTACAGAAGAAGGGTCAGACTACCACCAGGGCCATAAAACTACTACTGAAAATGCCCACAACTCCTACGAAAGCCTTGTCAAATAGAGCCTGTTAGGTTTGCGGTACAGAAGAAGGGTCAAACTACCACCAGGGCCATAAAACTACTACTGGAAATGCCCACAACTCCTACAAAAGTCTTGTCAAATAGAGCCTGTTAGGTTTCCGGTAGAGAATAAGGGTCAAACCACCACCAGGGCCATAAAACTTCTATTGAAAATGCCCACAACTCCTACGAAAGCCTTGTCAAATAGAGCCTGTTAGGTTTGCGGTCCAGAAGAAGGGTCAAACTACCACCAGGAACTCCTATGAAAGCCTTGTCAAATATGTGTTCTTGGGCAATGAAATGTCTAATAATACAACCCATAGTCCCAGGTCTTTCTCTGTCTCTGTGGTGGATAGTGGAGCATTTCCCATGTGGTATTGGTGTGCTGGATATCTCCTCCCAAGGTGCAGGACTTTACATTTTTCTTCACTGCATTGTAGCAGCCACTTTTTGTTTCATTCCTGTAGCTTGGTGAGGTCTTCTGGTAGGAAATCCAGTCAAGGGGTTAATAGACTTGATATCACTGTTCATTTCTGTACATGTATAGAGCTATGATGCCCTGTTTTTTCTCTAATAATTTCCTTGGGCTCATCCTTTGTATATTCAGGTATCTTCAGTAAATATTATTATTATCATTATTATTTTTACAGTAAAGGAATCACCTCAAAGGCAAAAAATATTGAGATAAAAAGAAATCCTTCTAATCACTGTGCCTTTGGAAAAGTTAAAAAGAAGAAATGTCTGGATAAGCTCCTCTAATATTAATAATTCTCCTCCTGCATGTGTCTCTAGTGTAAAGGAATCACATCACAGGCAAAAAAAAGAAAGAAAAAAAAATGAGTAAAAAAAATCCTGCTAATCCCTTCTATGAAAAAGAGTTAAGAGGAAGAAACGTCTTGAAAACCTCCTCTAATATTAATCATTCTCCTCCTGCATGTGTCTCTAGTGTAAAGAAATCACATCACAGGCAAAAAAAAGAAAAAAAAGAAAAATGAGTAAAAAAAAATCCTGCTAATCCCTTCTATGAAAAAGAGTTAAGAGGAAGAAACGTCTGGAAAACCTCCTCTAATATGAATCATTCTCCTCCTGCATGTGTCTCTAGTGTAAAGGAATCACATCACAGGCAAAAAAAAAGAAAAATGAGAGTAAAAAAAATCCTGCTAATCCCTTCTATGAAAAAGAGTTAAGAGGAAGAAATGTCTTGAAAACCTCCTCTAATATTAATCATTCTCCTCCTGCATGTGTTACTAGGGTGTCTGAAAAGTGTACTCTGTCCTCAGCCACCCTGCCAGGCATGTGGGAGCGCACCATCACCATTGGCTCAGCTGGTAAGACTTTCTCCGTCACCGGCTGGAAGACTGGCTGGGCATACGGTCCGGCCTACCTCCTCAAGGGGCCACAGGTCATCCACCAACACTCTGTCTATACATGCACCACCCCTGTACAGGTTAGTGTGTGTTAACCTGTAATTACCTGCTTGTGGCTTACAGGATTTGAGTTGTTCCATAGTAGTAATTGTTGCTGTTAGAGTCCTCCTTCCTACCCATAAGTGATTACCTGTACAAGCTTTCTTTAACCACTGCTACTTCTACTACTACTAATAATAATAATAATGATAATGAATTTCTTTAGGGGATTAAATTCATATCTTAATCAGACATGTGAAATTTTACCTTTATTATACAAGTTAACCATGACTAATACTACTATTACTTCTACAACTACTCCTACTACTACCACTACTACTACTACTAAGACATTTGCAGGAGGCGGTGGCGCAGGGCTTCGAGGAGGAGCTCAAGCGCTACGGAACCCCTGAGTGCTACTTCAACTCTCTTCCGGCGGAGCTCGAGGTTAAGCGTGACGCAATTGTGAAGATCCTGAGCGAAGCCGGACTCAACCCGATTGTTCCTGAGGGCGGCTACTTCATCATGGCGGATGTGAGGGACATTGGTGAGGAGATTTGATGATTTTTCATTCTTATTTATTTACGTGTACCCTCAGTGGCCACTTTGCAGAGAATCATCATCATCATCATTTGTTTACCATCCGTTTTCACTCTTCCTGAATGGTTGGACGCTTTATGGCTCTCCTCCATTCTACTTTGTCTTCTGCCCGATGCTCATCCAATCCCATCAATGCCATGCTTTCCTGTACACACCTTCTCCACATTTTCCTAGGTCTACCAACTGGTCTCCTTCCTTCTACCTTCAATCTCTCCAAAACTCCCAGCACTGTATCCTCCCCTGCTCTCCTCACATGTTCAAACCATCAGAGTCTTTCCCTTCTGAGCACTCTTTCCAGGTCCTCTACTAAAACTCCCAGCACTGTATTCTCCCCTGCTCTCTGTACATGTCTAAACCATCGGAGTCTTTTCCTTCTGAGCACTGTTTCCAGGTCCTCTACTCCACAGCTGGTAGCCACACCTTGCAGAGAATCATACATGTTATTCTACTGTGTTATTTTTTTACAGTCAGGGAAGTGGATCAAGGGCAAAACTATACAACACTGGAGCTATAGATAGATATTAAAAGATATGTTAATTTTTCATTCTTGTTTATATATGTGTTCCCTCAGTGGCCACCTAGCAGAGAATCACACTTACTTTTTTACAGTTAAGGAAGCAGGCCATGGACAAAACCACACGACATTGGAGACATAGATAGATGGATATAAGAAGAACATGGTGTCCCAGTATATACATAGCCCTCTCCCCACAGCCAGCAAGGTCGACATCGGAGGAGACCCAAATGAACGTAAGGACTTCAGGTTCGTCAAGTGGCTGTCGCGGAACCGTAAGCTGCAGGGCATTCCTCCTTCGGCATTTTTCTCACCCGAGCACGGAGATATCGGAGAGAACTACATCCGCTTCTGCTTCATCAAGGTGAGTGTTTGCCGGGGCGGGAGGGAGTGCACCTATGTCAGACAGGGGCAAGAGGAGGGTATTGCAAAGGTCTTTGTTCTGCAGTGGAAGATGGTGATGCTGTCTTAACCTGTCTGCTGTGATTGGCACAGATTTGGCTTTCACTGGTAGCCTGGTAACATACACTCCCAGGTCTTTCTCTGCCTCTGTGGTGGATAGTGGAGTGTTTCCCATGTGGTATTGGTGTGCTAGATATCCCCTCCCAAGGTGCAGGACTTTACATTTTTCATCATTGAATTGTAGCAGCCACTTTTTGTTCCATTCCTGTTGCTTGGTGAGGTCTTCTGGTAGGAAATCTGCAGTCAAGGGTTAATAAGGGGGAGCTTGAAGTATAGTGAAGACCGAAGGACTGTTTAGAAGCTGCCATCGGTAACAACTGATGTCTCTTAATAAGGGAGAGCTTGGAATATAACATCAGACAGGGACAAGTAGAGAGCATCAGAAAGGTCATTGTCTTGCAGAGGGCTAATAATCGTTGAATATGATGATTAAGTTTCTAAATAACGGAGAACTTGGAGTACAATGATCGCTGAATAACTGTTTAGAAGCAGCCATTGGTTTCTTAGTTAGTATAGTGTGATAAGTGGCATCTGGAACTCTTAACCCCTTGAGTGTGGATTTCCTACAGTTGGACCTCACCAAGCTACAGGAATGAAACAAAAAGTGGCTGCTACAATTCAATGATGAAAAATGTAAAGTCCTGCACCTTGGGAGGGGATATCCAGCACACCAATACCACATGGGAAACACTCCACTATCCACCACAGAGGCAGAGAAAGACATGGGACTATATGTTATCAGGCTACTTGTGAAGGGATATCCAGCACATCAATACCACATGGGAAACACTCCACTATCCACCACAGAGGCAGAGAAAGACATGGGACTATATGTTATCAGGCTACCAGTGAAGGGATATCCAGCACACCAATACCACATGGGAAACACTTCACTATCCACCACAGAGGCAGAGAAAGACATGGGACTATATGTTATTAGGCTACCAGTGAAGGGATATCCAGCACACCAATACCACATGGGAAACACTCAACTATCCACCACAGAGGCAGAGAAAGACATGGGACTATATGTTATCAGGCTACTAGTGAAGGGATATCCAGCACACCAATACCACATGGGAAACACTCCTCTATCCACAACAGAGGCAGAGAAAGACCTGGGAGTGTATGTTACCAGGCTACAAGTGAAAGCCAAATCCGTGCCAGTCGCAGCGGACGGGTTAAGTAAGGGGGAGTTTTGAACCTAGCACACCATGTCCTTCCTTATCTCTGTGTGTTTCTTTCCACAGGAGGACAAGAATCTGGAGAAAGCCGGAGAGATTCTTCGTGCCCTCAAGAAGGACATCGATGAAGGGAAAGTGTAATTATTAAGACTCCATGACTTGTTACCAGCATGCAGCATTACTCCATGTATAGGAAAATATGTTTATATCCTGATGATTGTGGTGGGAGAATATAATCTTGTTGATGACGAATAAACTGTAAATTTATTGCACAGAAACTTATTGACATTGATAAGGGCAGAGATGAAGGACACGATATCACAAAAATTCAGACCATTCAGACACCATAGTCTTCCTGCATCTGTGTTTGATCTTCCCTCTAGTAATGTATAGCAACAGGTGAAGAAGCAGACTGCCTACCCAGGTATTGCAGAGAAAAATACTGGTGGTGGGATGAAATATAGCCAAGATGCAGTACACTAACACCAGCCAAAGACACAGGTGGGGAGGTGAAATTAAAACCTTTGCTGGAGTGGGATGGAGCACACTAACACCAGACAGAGGTAGGAATATAGTGAAGTGTAGAAGTCAGATGTAGATAGCAAATATAGGACCAGGTGGAGGGATGAAATTTGAGGACAGGTGGAGGGATGAAATTAGAGGTTTTGCTGGAGTGGGATGGAGCACACTAACACCAGACAGAGGTAGGAATATAGTGAAGTGTAGAGTCAGATGTAGATAGCAAATATAGGACCAGGTGATACTAATGGAATTTAAACCTACTACTACAAGTCCTACGGGCCTGTTTTATTATCACTACTACTACTACTACTACTACTACTACTACTACTGTTTTTACTACTACTACTACTACTACTACTACCATTGCCCCTACTCCTCCTCCTCCTCCTACTACTACTACTACTACTACTACTACTGCTACTACTACTACTACTATTACTCATCCTACTACTACTACTACTACTACTACTACTACTACTACTATTACTCATCCTACTACTACTACTACTACTACTACTACTACTACTGCTGCTGCTACTACTTCCCCCTTTGTTCTATACACGTGTCCCAACCTAAGTAGCAGCTGTCAACACACAGACAGCTGCCATCAGGGTCATAGGTCACCTGGGATGCTGTGGTGGTCAGTGTGTGTGTGTGTGTGTGTGTGTTTGATTTCACTTCAGTATCCTTGAATAATTTCTTGCCAATTTCATTTTCAATTCCATTATTATTATTATTATTATTATTATTATTATTATTATTATCATTATTATTATTATTATTATTATTACTACTACTACTACTACTACTACAATGTTTCCTCCTCCTTTGTGTATAATATCTCTCACTCCCATTCCTCCACGCCCTCCACTTCCTTTCTCATTAAAACACACACACACACACACACACACACACACACACACACACACACACAGCTATTGTTTTGTGTATTTGCGTGTGTGTGTGTGGAGGGAAGGGAGGGGGGGGGGGGGTAGTTGTAATTCACCGCGGCCTAATACCGTGCTGGACTCGTGGCCGCCCGGAGCCGCGCCTACTAAACTGTCAAATGAAGTCAGATCGCCCAAGCACATATATTTGACATGGTTTTTCGAGGAGTTTTGGGCATTTCCAGAGGTAGTTTAATGAGGTGAAGGGAGGTGAGAAGGAAGGAGGAGGAAGAAGAAGAAAAAGAATAGGTAGAAGAAGAAGGAGGAGGATGAGGAGGAGACAGGTATGCAAGTAGCCAGTGTTACTAATTATTGGAACCTTCAGTGCCTTTTTTTCCTACATTGAGGGGAGAAGACAGAGGAGGAGGGGGAGGAGGAATAATATGACGAGAAGGAGGGAAAAGAAGAAAAAAAGTGTACGCTTCGTACAAAAGAAAGGAAGAAGGAAGAAAGGAATTTGAAAGGTTTATGATGATGAAAGGAATGGAAGAAGGAGGAGGAAGAATAGATACGAAAAGGAAGAGAAAGAAATAGATGGAAGATGCTCCCTGCAGACCTCACCCTGCCACCCTACCTCATCCCACCCTCCTCAAATGTCAAAATAAGGTCACGTGCCGACTGACAACAGACTCCTCCCTACCACGATACGGCTGACCTCCTCCTCCTCCGCCTCCTCCTACTACTACTACTACTTCAACGTCTACCTCCTTCAAGCGGCGCGTAACCCGAGCTCTCCCTGCTTGGCCGGGACCCTCGCGTACCCCACACACAACACCCTTCCCCTAAACATCCTATTAGAGCCACGGGCAAGGTGACATCAACGCTTCAACACAGACAACATATAAGGGGAACGATGAACACTGCCAATGGTGACCCGGACATCCTGCCAGAGGGGGACACACACACACACACACACACACACACACACATCAAAACACACAAACAAACACAGAGATATAAGGTTGTATGTAACGTGGAATGGATATATAGAAAGAGTTTGAATAATTAGACAGCGGGAAACTATAGGACCAGATTTGACGTGACATTTTGCTGGCACCGATGTCAAAGGGAATGAATGGCCGAGGGAGGGACAGCTTGTAAATGTGTGTGCGTTCTCTTATAAGGTGCGTGGAGACCTGACCGATGTTTATACAGGGATGGAGAGCTTTGATTAATAAGGGTTAGTAAGAGCCTGTTAGTAAGAGGGCAGAAGACTCGTATATAGCATTCGGGTTATGTTGTGAAGAATCGAGCGAGTTAGAAGGAAGAAAACAGGCACACAAAGGAAGAACAAACAACAGCAGAGGAGGAGGAGGAGGAGGAATACTATGACGAGAAGGAGGAAAAAGAAGAAGGAAAAGGAGAAGGGAGAAAAGAAGGAGGAGGGTGAGGATGATGAATTTACGATGAGAGAGAGAGAAGGGGAGAAGAAGGAAAAGGTGGAGGAGGAGGAGGAGGAGGGGAGGGAAGATAATAGGAGAACCAAGCAAGGACGTGGCAGGTGACAACACTCTCCTCCTCCTCCTTCTCCTCCTCCTCCTCTTCCTCTGTCTTCTCCCCTCAAAGTAGGAAGAAAAAAAAAAAAAAAAAAAGCCTTAAGGTTCCAATAATTAGTAATACCGGCTACTACCTGCTCCTCCTTCTTCCTCTTTTTCTTCTTCTTCTTCCTCCTCCTCCTCCTCCTCCTCCTCCTCCTTCTCCCTCCTTTTCTCCTCCCTCTTTTCCTCCCTTTCACCACCACCACCACCACCACCAGCATCCCAGCAGCAGATGTTAGTGTAATACCTGGGCAGGGGACGGAGGGAGGTGTCCATAAGGTCGAGGTTATCGTGCATAGAGTATCGATTTCCGTCTGTGCCGCCTCTTACTCTGTGCTTACGGTGTGGGATAGCAGAGCATTTTCCTCACCCATGTGCCGATTGTTATTGCTGCTATTATTATTATTGTTTTTATTATTATTATTATTATTATTATTATTATTATTATTATTTTGTAGTAGTAGTATGTGGTAGTAGTAGTAGTAGTAGTAGTAGTAATAGTAGTAGTGGTAGTAGTAGTAGTAGTACATAGTAGTAGTAGTAGTAGTAGTTGTAGTAGGAAAAGGAGGAAACATGGAAACATGGAAATGCAGGCAACAGAAAGCCTATTGGCTCATTACGAGGTCGCCCGCTTGGGTGATTTAATCTGCTCGACAGCCACTTGGGGCTTGAGGAGCAGATGAAAGCACCTCGATGTTGAGGAGCAGACGAAAGCACCTCGATGTTGAGGAGCAGATGAAAGCACCTCATTATTCAGTTTACTCCCGACGCAGCGAAATGACGGTCGATTCTACATTTGAAGGAGTTGATGGTGTTCGCATTTACTACTTCTGAGGGCAGATTGTTCCAGTGGCGGATGACTCAGTTTGAACTCCTTCCAATGTCTGTGTTACATCGACTCGACTGAATGGGTAAACCGTTATTTCTAGTTCTTGTGTTGGTTTGCAGTTCAAAGAATTTGGAGTAATCGACGTTATTGAACTTTTTCAGGTACTTGAAGACTTGAATCATATCCCCTCGTAGGCGTCTTTTCTCCAATGTAAAGAGATGGAGTCGCTTGAGTCGTTCCTCATACAGTTGGAATCATCTTCGTGGCGCGTCGTTGAATCCTTTCCAGTAAATCAATGTCCTTTCTGTAACTAGGAGACCAGAACTGTATTGCATACTCGAGGTGCGGTCTTACCATGGAATTATACAGGGATAGCATCACGTCTGGTGTTTTACACTCGAAGTTCCTCGCTATGAACCCGAGCATAGTGTTGGCTTTGTTGAAGGCTTTTTTACAGTAGTGCGCGTGTTTCAGGCCACTGCTGATAGTGACTCCAAGATCCTTTTCCTCCTGCATCGCCTGCAGAGGTTTCCTATTCATGATGTAGGTGTGGTTACTATTTTTGGACCCAATGTGCATGACTTTGCATTTGTCAACATTAAAGGACATCTGCCATTTTTCCGACCATTCGATAATGTGATTGAGGTCTTTCTGAATAATTTCGCAGTCGGTCTTTGTGAGGGCCTTTCCACCCACCTTGGTGTCATCAGCATATTTCGATATTGTGGATTTCAGTCCTGATTCTAGGTCATTGATATATATGATAAAGAGTATGGGTCCCAGCACTGACCCTTGAGGCACTCCACTAGTGACTGGAAGCCAATCGGAAGGCTGTCCGTTGAGTAGTACTCGTTGTTTTATGCCGGTGAGCCAATCTCTTATCCACGCGATCAGATTGGCTCCAATGCCCGCCGAGTGCAGTTTCTTAAGGAGTCGCTCGTGCGGTACCCTGTCGAAGGCTTTCTGAAAGTCCAGGTATATAACATCACTGGGGATGTGGGCATCCCAGTTCTTATATATACCTTGGAGGAAGTCTAATAAATTCGTTAGGCAGGAGCGCTTGTTTCTGAAGCCATGCTGGGTGTCGGAGATCATATTATTGTCTTCTAGAAACTTGACAAGTTTGTCTCTAATAATCTTTTCGAGTATTTTTCCTGCCACTGATGTCAAACTTCTGGGCCTGTAGTTTAATGCAATGCTTTTGTCTCCTTTTTTGAAAATCGGTGTTACGTTCGCCATCTTCCACTCTTCCGGAACCTTGTTCAGTTGAAGAAGAAAATATATAAAGGTGTAGAAGGAGGAGGAGGAGGAGGAGATGAAGAAAATAAATAAATGAATAATGTTGGTGTAGAAGGAGGAGGCAGAGGAGGAGGAGGAGATGAAGAGGAAGAAGAGAAATAAGGAAGGAGGAGGAAGGCGAAGGGTCACGCAGGCAGGTGGGATTTGACACCTGCGTGCAGCGTGGAGACCAGAAGGTGGAGGCGGCGGCGGAGGAGGAGGAGGAGCAGACGGAGGAGGAGGAGAGAGGAGGCAGGCCAGCTGTTTTCCTGCTCCCCATCTCGTCTATCTCGTCCTCCTCCCCCTTCTTCCCCTCCTCCTCTTCCTCCTCCTCCCTTGGGCTATGTTACAAGGGCGTTTTGCAGCTGTCTGTGTCTGTCCCGCCCGTGTGTGTGTGTGTGTGTGTGTGTGTGTGTAATTCACCATGGCCTGATCACGAGCTGGCCTCCTCATCGCCAGCAGGTCCCCTCTTGAGTAAAGCAGAAGTCATTATTGAATTGAATTGAAATATTTATTGTTGTAAAATACAACAAAGGGGAATGGTTGGTCTTGCAGACAAACCCCTGACTAGACTAGTTACAAAAAATAAAAATCTCCATTGTACAAAAATAAAAGTCATATAGTGTATCTATCTCTGGGTTCTGGCTTATAGGGGACAGGAACCGCTATGTAAAAATCTCGACCTGTGTGTGTGTGTGTGTGTGTGTGTGTAATTCACCACTGCCTGATCACGAGCTGGCCTCCTCATCATTGTGTATTGTGTACTTGCGCGACCACCACACACCGTTCTTGCTTATAGGGAACAGGAACCGCTATGTAAAA